>NC_086445.1:355994003-356294003 GCF_028390025.1 Pseudophryne corroboree
AAGCTGAATTGTACTACAAATCCAACGAGCAATCGTCTGCTTAGAAGCAGGAGCACCCAGCTTGTTGGGTGCATACAGGATAAACAGCGAGTCAGATTTTCTGACTCCAGCCGTCCTGGAAACATATATTTTCAGGGCCCTGACTACGTCCAACAACTTGGAGTCCTCCAAGTCCCTAGTAGCCGCAGGCACCACAATAGGTTGGTTCATGTGAAACGCTGAAACCACCTTAGGGAGAAATTGAGGACGAGTCCTCAATTCTGCCCTGTCTGAATGAAAAATTAGGTAAGGGCTTTTATATGACAAAGCCGCCAATTCTGAGACACGCCTGGCTGACGCCAGAGCTAACAGCATGACCACCTTCCATGTGAGATATCTTAATTCCACAGTGGTGAGTGGTTCAAACCAATGTGATTTTAGGAACCCTAAAACTACCTTGAGATCCCAAGGTGCCACTGGTGGCACAAAAGGAGGCTGTATATGCAGTACCCCCTTGACAAACGTCTGAACTTCAGGAACTGAAGCCAGTTCTTTCTGGAAGAAGATCGACAGGGCCGAAATCTGAACCTTAATGGATCCTAATTTTAGGCCCATAGACAGTCCTGCTTGCAGGAAATGCAGGAAACGACCCAGTTGAAATTCCTCTGTGGGGGCCTTCTTGGCCTCACACCACGCAACATATTTCCGCCAAATGCGGTGATAATGTTTCGCGGTTACATCCTTCCTGGCTTTGATCAGGGTAGGGATGACTTCATCTGGAATGCCTTTTTCCATCAGGATCCGGCGTTCAACCGCCATGCCGTCAAACGCAGCCGCGGTAAGTCTTGGAACAGACAAGGTCCCTACTGGAGCAGGTCCTTTCTTAGAGGTAGAGGCCACGGGTCCTCCGTGAGCATCTCTTGCAGTTCCGGGTACCAAGTTCTTCTTGGCCAATCTGGAGCCACGAGTATAGTTCTTACTCCTCTCCTTCTTATGATTCTCAGTACTTTGGGTATGAGAGGCAGAGGAGGGAACACATACACCGACTGGTACACCCACGGTGTTACCAGAGCGTCCACCGCTATTGCCTGAGGGTCCCTTGACCTGGCGCAATATCTGTCCAGTTTTTTTGTTGAGACGGGACGCCATCATGTCCACCTTTGGTTTTTCCCAACGGTTTACAATCACTTGGAAGACTTCTGGGTGAAGTCCCCACTCCCCCGGGTGGAGGTCGTGTCTGCTGAGGAAGTCTGCTTCCCAGTTGTCCACTCCCGGAATGAACACTGCTGACAGTGCCACCACATGATTTTCCGCCCAGCGGAGAATCCTTGCAGCTTCTGCCATTGCCCTCCTGCTTCTTGTGCCGCCCTGTCTGTTGACGTGGGCGACTGCCGTGATGTTGTCCGATTGGATCAATACCGACTGACCCTGAAGCAGAGGCCTTGCTTGACTTAGGGCATTGTAAATGGCCCTTAGTTCCAGAATATTTATGTGAAGAGACGTTTCCATGCTTGACCACAAGCCCTGGAAATTTCTTCCCTGTGTGACTGCTCCCCAGCCTCTCAGACTGGCATCCGTGGTCACCAGCATCCAATCCTGAATGCCGAATCTGCGGCCCTCTAGAAGATGAGCACTCTGTAACCACCACAGGAGAGACACCCTTGTCCTTGGAGATAGGGTTATCCGCTGATGCATCTGAAGATGCGATCCGGACCATTTGTCCAGCAGATCCCACTGAAAAGTTCTTGCATGGAATCTTCCGAATGGAATTGCTTCGTAAGAAGCCACCATTTTTCCCAGGACTCTCGTGCATTGATGCACTGACACTTGGCCTGGTTTTAGGAGGTTCCTGACTAGCTCGGATAACTCCCTGGCCTTCTCCTCCGGGAGAAACACCTTTTTCTGGACTGTGTCCAGAATCATCCCCAGGAACAGTAGACGTGTTGTTGGAATCAGCTGTGATTTTGGGATATTTAGAATCCACCCGTGCTGACGTAGCACTACCTGAGACAGTGCTACTCCGAACTCTAACTGTTTCCTGGATCTTGCCCTTATCAGGAGATCGTCCAAGTAAGGGATAATTAAGACGCCTTTTCTTCGAAGAAGAATCATCATTTCGGCCATTACCTTGGTAAAGACCCGGGGTGCCGTGGACAATCCAAACGGCAGCGTCTGAAACTGATAATGACAGTTTTGAACCACAAACCTGAGGTACCCCTGGTGAGAAGGGAAGATTGGGACATGGAGATAAGCATCTTTGATGTCCAGAGATACCATATAGTCCCCTTCTTCCAGGTTCGCTATCACTGCTCTGAGTGATTCCATCTTGAATTTGAACCTTTTTATGTAAGTGTTCAAGGATTTTAGATTTAAAATTGGTCTCACCGAGCCGTCCGGCTTCGGTACCACAAACAGCGTGGAATAATACCCCTTTCCCTGTTGTAGGAGGGGTACCTTGATTATCACCTGCTGGGAATACAGCTTGTGAATAGCTTCCAATACTGCCTCCCTGTCGGAGGGAGACGTTGGAAGAGCAGACTTCAGGAATCGGCGAGGGGGAGACGTCTCGAATTCCAATTTGTACCCCTGTGATACTACCTGCAGGATCCAGGGGTCCACTTGCGAGTGAGCCCACTGCGCGTTGAAATTTTTGAGACGGGCCCCCACCGTGCCTGAGTCCGCTTGTAAAGCCCCAGCGTCATGCTGAAGACTTGGCAGAAGCGGGGGAGGGCTTCTGCTCCTGGGAAGAGGCTGCCTGGTGCAGTCTTTTTCCCCTTCCTCTGCCCCGGGGCAGAAATGAGTGGCCTTTTGCCCGCTTGTTCTTATAGGAACGAAAGGACTGAGTTTGAAAAGACGGTGTCTTTTTCTGCTGAGAGGTGACCTGGGGTAAAAAGGTGGACTTTCCAGCCGTTGCCGTGGCCACCAGGTCTGATAGACCGACCCCAAATAACTCCTCCCCTTTATACGGCAATACTTCCATATGTCGTTTGGAATCTGCATCACCTGACCACTGTCGCGTCCATAACGCCCTTCTGGCAGAAATGGACATCGCACTCACTCTTGATGCCAGGGTGCAAATATCCCTCTGTGCATCTCGCATATATAGTAATGCATCCTTTAAATGCTCTATAGTTAATAAAATACTGTCCCTATCCAGGGTATCAATATTTTCAGTCAGGGAATCCGACCAAGCCACTCCAGCACTGCACATCCAGGCTGAGGCGATTGCTGGTCGCAGTATAACACCAGTATGTGTGTATATACCTTTTAGGATATTTTCCAGCCTTCTATCAGCTGGTTCCTTGAGGGCGGCCGTATCAGGAGACGGTAACGCCACTTGTTTTGATAAGCGTGTGAGCGCCTTATCTACCCTAGGGGGTGTTTCCCAACGTGCCCTAACCTCTGGCGGGAAAGGGTATAGTGCCAATAATTTGTTAGAAATCAGCAGTTTTTTATCGGGGGAAACCCACGCTTTATCACACACCTTATTTAATTCCTCTGATTCAGGAAAAACTACTGGTAGTTTTTTCACACCCCACATAATACCCTTTTTTGTGGTACTTGTAGTGTCAGAAATGTTCAATGCCTCCTTCATTGCCGTGATCATGTAACGTGTGGCCCTACTGGACATTACGTTTGTCTCCTCACCGTCGACACTGGATTCAGTATCCGTGTCTGGGTCTGTGTCGACCATCTGAGGTAACGGGCGTTTTAGCGCCCCTGACGGTGTCTGAGACGCCTGAACAGGCACTAACTGATTTGCCGGCTGTCTCATGTCGTCAACAGTTTTTTGCAAAGTGCTGACATTGTCACGTAATTCTTTAAATACGACCATCCAGTCAGGTGTCGACTCCCTAGGGGGTGACATCACTAACACAGGCAATTGCTCTGCTTCCACATCATTTTCCTCCTCATACATGTCGACACAATCGTACCGACACCCAGCACACACACAGGGAATGCTCTGATAGAGGACAGGACCCCACTAGCCCTTTGGGGAGACAGAGGGAGAGTTTGCCAGCACACACCAGAGCGCTATATATATACAGGGATAACCTTATATAAGTGTTACTCCCTGTTATAGCGGCTGTATTTATATATTAGCTGCCAATAGTGCCCCCCCTCTCTGTTTTACCCTGTTTCTGTAGTGCAGGACTGCAGGGGAGAGTCAGGGAGCCGTCCTTCCAGCGGAGCTGTGAAAGAAAATGGCGCTTGTGTGCTGAGGAGAAAGGCTCCGCCCCCTTCACGGCGGCCTTTTCTCCCGCTTTTTTCAGGAAAACTGGCAGGGGTTAAATGCATCCATATAGCCCAGGAGCTATATGTGATGCATTTCTTTAGCCATATAAGGTTTTTACAGTGTTTTATTGCGTCTCAGGGCGCTCCCCCCCAGCGCCCTGCACCCTCAGTGACCGGAGTGTGAAGTGTGCTGAGAGCAATGGCGCACAGCTGCAGTGCTGTGCGCTACCTTATTTGAAGACAGGAACGTCTTCTGCCGCCGATTTCTCCGGACCTCTTCGCTCTTCTGGCTCTGTAAGGGGGCCGGCGGCGCGGCTCCGGGACCCATCCAGGCTGAACCTGTGATCGTCCCTCTGGAGCTAATGTCCAGTAGCCAAGAAGCCCAATCCACTCTGCACGCAGGTGAGTTCGCTTCTTCTCCCCTTAGTCCCACGATGCAGTGAGCCTGTTGCCAGCAGGACTCACTGAAAATAAAAAACCTATTTAAACTTTTACTTCTAAGCAGCTCAGGAGAGCCACCTAGCATGCACCCTTCTCGTTCGGGCACAAAAATCTAACTGAGGCTTGGAGGAGGGTCATAGGGGGAGGAGCCAGTGCACACCAGCTAGTCTAAAGCTTTTACTTTTGTGCCCAGTCTCCTGCGGAGCCGCTATTCCCCATGGTCCTTACGGAAGTCCCAGCATCCACTAGGACGTCAGAGAAATGCATTTTCAGCCATTTGACCCAATTTAAGTACCCCAGATATATTTAATATGACCTATAATACACTTCTATACTGTTGTCCTATGTTAGTTTAGCATTTTATGAGGTACAGGCTGATTTCCCCATTTTTACCCTGATTTTTCAGATTTTTTCCACCCAAGTCCGTTTTCCCATGTTTGGAATAGGATAGGGTGAAAAACGAGAGCGCACATACTCGCAAAAAAAAAAACAAAACAGTTTTTGTGGCAATTTGCCCATTATAGACATGAAAAACAATTAACGCAAAAAATAAATGCACAATTTCGCAGCTAATCGGATACTGCCCGTTGTTTGACATGTATGAATGTGTGGCCAGGGTCCACCACCTCCTATACAGACACTCTTCCTTAGCTTTGGAGTGTAGCACTTGGCTATGACATCATACCCAAGTTCTACACTTTATGGGGTAAATATATTAAAGTTTCTAAAAATGAAAAGTGGTGATGTTGCCCGCAGCAACCAATCATATTCTGTCTATCATTTTCTAGGATGCAATAGAGAAATTACAGAATGTAATCACCACTTTTCATTTTTAGAACCTTTAGTAAATTTACCCCTTAGAGTTACACTGATATTGAGGAATGGCAAACAAAAGCTGCTGAATGATTCTCTTTCAACCCACTGAAAAGCTAACATCGAAATGTGCACCAGGGGTCTGAAGTTGTGTGTGCTTGGCTCTCTTGGTAGATAGAATGTTGTAGTTCATAATGAAAACACAGTAACACTTACATCACACAATACACCATTGTCAATAAGGCTCCGTTACATAGCGAGTGCATATAGTTGACCTAATTTATATATCAGCATATGCTAATAAAAACTATATAAGCAATCATGCTATAGATATGATGACAGTGCTAATAATTGGACTCATATAACAATAATTTTTATTGGACTCCTTAAAAAACATTGGAGTAAATTAGATTTTCAAAGAGGTTCTGCAGATGCAGAGATGAAAGAGGCATATATTATTGTAAAAAGTACAACATATGACCGGCTGTCCTGACATGTATGTGGATATAAACAGTGGTGCAAGTAGAAGCTTTTTCTTAATGGTTACAGATAGCAAAATGGGTGTGGTCACGTGTCATGAGGGGGCATGGCCACATTATGCCACACACCGTAATGCCCACATAGTCGTGGTCATAGCTCACAGAATGACTCCTTGTGTATTGTAAGCCAGGTTTCTCATTTCCAATCCACAAGTACCCCGACAGGTCATGTTTTAAGGATTACCTTAATAAGTGAAAAATAGTGTGTGTGTGTGTGTGTGTGTGTGTGTGTGTGTGTGTGTGTGTGTGTGTGTGTGTGTGTGTGTGTGTGTGTGTGTGTGTGTGTGAGATATATATATATATATATATATATATATCTCTAGCTATGTGTATTGTGTGTGTATATATATACTCCCTTCAGCCAATCAGGGAGCGCCACGTCATGGCACTCTCCTGATTGGCTGTGCGCGCCTGAGCTGTCAATCAGGCGGCGCACTCGAGATACAATGTAGCGCATAGGCGCTCCATTATATCCAATGGTGGGAACTTTGCGGTCAGCGGTAGACCACAAGAGTGACCCCACATAACATCGCGGTCTACCGCTGACCGCAAAGTTCCCACCATTGGATATAATGGAGCGCCTATGCGCTACATTGTATCTGGAGTGCGCCGCCTGATTGACAGCTCAGGCGCGCACAGCCAATCAGGAGAGTGCCATGACGTGGCGCTCCCTGATTGGCTGAAGGGACCCTCTTTGACAGCAGTCACGGGGGGTCCTGCCAGTTGGGGAAAGGGGTCCCATGTGTAAACATGGGACCCCTTTTAGTGTGTGGTACGTGTTTTCCGTTTTTTTTATTTTGCCAAGTACGGGGATTACAAACAAGAAGAGGACCGATCTACACTGGATTGTTGGGAGTATAATTTTATTTACAGGTACCCCGTGGATTCTACGTGGAGAAGGAGACCGACTCTTCCGGTCAACATAGGTAAGTATGTGTGTATGTTGGTGTGCATGTATGTAATAAAGTTGTACTGTCACGATGTGTGTGTATTGTTTTTATTTGGGTACTTTATTTGTAGTAGAACTACAGGTACCAGCGGGCCCGTTTCCCCCCCGCATGCTGGTACTTGTGGTTCTCCAAGTTCCAGCTTGCGGGGGAGGCTTGCTGGGACTTGTAGTTCTACAAAAATCAATATTCTTTCATTTTACACTCTGGCTGTCAGCCCGCCATCCGCCGCCCTTGGATGGGGGGGGGGGGGGGGGGAGACACAGCCTCGGGCTTTACCCCGGCCCTTGGGTGGCTGGAGGGGAGGGGACCCTGGCCAGGGGTGACTAGTTGGGGATTTAATGCCACGGCCGCAGGGCCCGGTATAAAAGTGTCCCCCGGCTGTGGCATTATCTCTCTGGCTAGTGGAGCCCGATGCTGGTGTGAAAAATATGGGGGACCCCTACGTCTTTTGTCCCCCATATTTTTGGCACCAGGACAGGACTCAAAGCCCGGTGCTGGTTGAAAAAATACGGGGGAACCCCTGTCATTTTTCCCCCTGTATTTTTACAACTGGGACCGGCTCAAAGAGCCCGAGGCTGGTTATGCTTAGGAGGGGGGACCCCACGCATTTTTTTCAGGATTTTTAACCATTTCACACCCCTTCCAACTGAAAAACATGCACTGATTTCTCCATATTATTGTAGTTAGTAAAAAAAAAATATATTCTTTTAAAAAAACGATTAAATAATACTTGTGGCTCCTAAATAGACAAACCAAGTAGATAATCCCTTCAAATATAAATAGATATGCTATTAGCAATAAAAAAAAGCACCAAAAAAACATGTTTTTAAAAAATTTTATTAGATCACAACAGAAAAATTAGGCGGAATGAAATTGACGAAATGACTGTCGAAAAGCACTGTTGTCGAATCGACATTCTTCAATTGAATATACTTTTGTCGAAAAGCCGCATTTTAACATTGCAGACATGACGAATTGAAAAAATGTCGAATTGAAAAAAATGTCGAAAATGAAACGGCAGGTTTTTTGTCGAAAAGTACTGTATTGCATTGTCGAATAAAATTCGACAGGTTTTTTGTGTCGAAAATGACCCATTTTTCGACATTTTCGGCAATTCGACCGCAATTGCATATACCCCTTAATATAGAACTAATAAAAGACATAGGTGGAGATGTATCAAAGCACCACACATTATGCTGCACACCGTAATGCCCATTACACATTATGCCAGACACTGTAATGCCCATTACACATTATGCCAGACACCGGCATGCCTATTACATATTATACCACACACTGTAATGCCTATTACATATTATGTTACACACAGTTATGCCACTGACACCATTTGATGTCCCACACACAAAAATGCCCCTTACAAATTATGCCCCACAGTAAGGCTTGTATGTACTTGCTGCCAAGGGTTTCATGGCAAAAGGTGCAGCTTTTTGCACCAGCGTTCCCGGCCCTTCTGGGTAACGCTATAAATGCAGTGGCGTGATTATACATTTTGCTCCCCCCCCCAAAGGCATTTTAGTTCTGCTTACATGTATAATGCTCCCTACACACATAATGCCCCCTGCACTGCCGCTCACACACACAATGCCCCCTGCTGTGCACCTTACATGCATAATGCCCCACCAGTGTCGCTTGCACACACAATGCCCCCTGCAGTGCCACTTACACACATAATGCCTCTAGAAGGACTTACCACCCTACATGCTCGCTGCCAGGTGTTACATGCTCATTGTCAGGGGTTTTATGGTCATTGCCAGGGGTTGCATGCTCAAAGAGAATTTATGGGGCATTGCTAAGAGAAAGATGATAGATATGAGGCTGAACAATGCAGAAGAGCTGAAGGCCGCTATTGAAGCATCCTGGTCTTCCATAACACCTCAGCAGTACCACAGGCTGATATAATCCATGCCACGCCGCATTGAGGCAGTAATTCATGCAAAAGTGGCCCAAACCAGGTACTGAGTACATATGCATGATTATACTTTCCATGGGGCCGACATTTCTGTATTTAAAATCCCTTTTTTATTGATTTTATGTAATATTCTAATTTTCTGAGATTTTGGATTTGGGGTTTTCTTAAGATGTAAACCACAATCATCAAAATGATGACAAATAAAGGCTTGAACTATCTCACTTTGTAATACGTCTATATAATATATTAGTTTCCCCTTTTATGTTGAATTACTGAAATAAATTAACTTTTGCAGGATATTCTAATTTTCACGTGGGGGGGGGTGTATGTGTGTGTGTGTGTGTGTGTGTGTGTGTGTGTGTAGATATATATAGATACTGTATATATCACGACAGCCGGTAAATTGACTGCCTCCCAAATATTCAGAGGCCAGGCCACTCATAAGCGGCATCTCCTGTCACAAGTCACACACAGCAGGATTCTGGACTTTTTCCTACAGCAATCCAGAAGAATGGTTGCCACAGGGGTTGTAAGATCCTAATATGAGGCTATAGACATGTGACATTTAATTGATCTTTTTCGATTGGCTTCTATGTTCCATGAGATGTGATTGACCCAAATCTACAAATGGCATACTGTACATTACTGGATTTAATCAATATTCCATTTCTAATTAAAAAAAAAACTCAATTACAGTATTTTGTTATTTATCTTTAACTTTAAAAAGGAACTGCACACTACAAATTAAGGTTGGTTTTATTACCGCTTAATTCTGCTTGTTCATATGCCATTTTAAACTTGAAAGGACAATCTCTGAGCAATTGTGGAATTAATTAGATTTTAGAGTCAATTTAGCTTGCTTTTCACCAAACAGTGGGCATTCTTTTGCACGGGTTAACTTCTGCCCATATTAGCATATAACTGCATTTACATAAAGCAAATCATTTCAACAGGAGCAGAAAGAACAACCGCACCTGAATAACCCCCAATGGGCCCGGATGTGGTTGTAAGAAGGGGGGCACCTATTTTATTGTTTTCGCCACTGATCAGGCCAAGTGTATTTTGATTCTTGCATATTTAGAAGGCAAATCAGAAAGGAAACAGGTAAGCATTTTTATCATTACACACGTCACAAATCATTGAGGGTCTTTATTCTCATTTATTAAAGAACAAGCTGTTATACTGACACCCGAGCAAGAGATAAACATTGAGAAAGACATGTCATCTACAGAGTAAATGGACGCCAACATAGAGAGAGCTAAATTGATACCTTACCAGGAGATAAATTTGAAAGATGTTTTGAACAAAGAAATTAACCATCATAAAATCCAATATAGAAAGTGTGCCAAAAGGCAGTAATCAAAGTTAAAAACAAAACCATAAAATGGAATTACAAGGAGTCAAACTGATGAGGACAGAATTGCAGGAATACATCATAAAGGACAGAGATGTCTGTCTCATTCTTAATGGTATATTCATACACTCTGTCCTTCTTATCAGTTTTATCCCTAATCTCATAGGATGTCTGATTATCAAGCCCCGCATTCTTAGGGTCTAAAGGGGGGTACACACGGAGCGATAATCTAAGCAATCTGACTAGATTGCTTAGATTTTCAGCAAGATCGCTCCGTGTGTAGCCCTAACAGCGATAGCGTTGTGCAGCCCCGCGCATCGATATCGCTGGTGCTAGATTGGCCCGCCGGGTGAAATGAGCGCCCCCCCGTCTCCCCCCGCACAGATCGCACTGTGCTGAGCGGCGGGAGAGATGTGTGCTGAGCGGTTCGCTCAGCACACATCCCTCCCGCATCGGCCCATCTATATGGGCCTTAACCTTTTCTAATCCTCACACATTACACTTAAAATTTCAGTCTCCTTATACGTTTTATGAACTAAGTAGGGAATAACATACTTCATTTATACAGGTCCTAAAATAACCTAATCTGGGTGTTAGTACTTAAAATGATCTATTTTGACTGTTACAACCTAAAAAGACCCAATTCTGTTACTTAAGTCAAAACTGTATAAATTTACTGTGGAAATGTGTGGAATGAGAAGTTTTTTTTATGTAATTCATATATACAGATGTGTCCTGTTACAGCCATGCTGTCGGTGTGACTGTCGGCTCCTGAGATTCAAGGGTGCAAGAATATGCACGCACCCTCGATCCATTTGCTTCTATGAGAAAGCCGCAACTGCGAATGGATCACAGCCTCCTGCAGCATAGCGCATTGCGGGAGCAAACGCTGCAAGGAAGTACCAGGACATATGTTGATATGTTGCGTGGTTTTGTTTTATTTTCATACAACATATAAATTCCTAAACTAAAATTTTTAGAACCTATAAAAACCTAAAACATGGTTGGAAAAAAAACGATTTATTTTTTTTAATCCTAAAAATCCGGGGCCTACTGATTATACCAGTGATGGAGAAGAAAAGAGGTGGGGAGGGGAGAGGGAGATGAGCAGAATTTCTTCAGAAAATGAATAGCTATTGTAAAGAGACTGATTTACTATCAAACGACACGTGGCTGTAAATACTGCTGCACTGAATAAGTAGAACTTAATTCAAAATCGGATGGGACTTGTTTGACTTTCAAAAATAAACAATGTACTATCATCAATCAGCATCTAATACTACTTTCAGACATGCTCTAAATTCCCGGGTTTTTACACATGAAAGCGCATCAACCCGGGAATTTGGCATGTCTGAAAGGCACCAAACCGGGAATGTGATCCGAGTCGCCAACCCTGCAATTGACCTGGGTTTTTCCCGGGTTAAGTCTGAAAGGCGCGACCCGGGAATTTGCTCTCTGGCCGCATGAAAAAGGTTAACATTGGTCAGAAAGGGCCGCCTGATGCCTGCTGATGACCTCATCAGCGGCAGACGGAGGGGAACAGACGCCACAGCAGCATAAGAGGAAGCAGAGAGCTTTGCAGTGAATTGTGGAGTGCAGAAGTTACATAGAGCTGTGCGTGTATGTGTGCCAGTGCCAGAGGGTGCCAGAGTAACACAGAGCTGTGCAGAGAAGTGTGCCAGAGTGTGCCAGTGAAGAGACTACCATTTTGTTCATAATGACTCACTGGAAGAAGGAGGAGGTCCAGGAGCTACTACATGTGAGGGGTGAGGAGGAAATAAAATCACAAATAACCGGCACTGTTTAGGATGCCATGATCTATGGCAACATTGCAAAGATCCTGTCCAGCAGAGGTATTGTGAAGACACAACAGCAAGTTCTTAACAAACTAAAGTCCCTTAAGAAACAATATACCAAGTTCCATGACCACAATTGAAATCGCAGTGGTATGGGAAGGATGGAGTGGCACTTATATGAACTGTGCAGCAACGTGTTTGGCCATACAGCACTTAGCAATCCCGTTGCCCTATCCTCATCTAGTGATGCTGGCACGCTGTCTGCTATACCATCAGCTGCGGCTCCATCGTCTCCAAAGTGCAGCCAGCAGAGCCCGGCATCATCGCAGATCCTATTTGATGATGATCCAGACGTTGATTCGGATGTCACCATCATCATCAATCCAAACAAGGCCACAGATGTGACAGCATCGTCGCAGAGCAAGGGGGATGATTCCCTACCAAGACCCAGGGAGACAAGCCTACCCTACACTCAAACAGTAAGTTTCCTGTATTATCATTGTCAGAGACATATTTAACATATAGTATATGACAATAGTTTTAATAAGATTTTAAACCTACCGGTAAATCTTTTTCTCGTAGTCCGTAGAGGATGCTGGGGACTCCGTAAGGACCATGGGGATAGACGGGCTCTGCAGGAGACATGGGCACTTTAAGAAAGAACTTTAGGTATGGGTGTGCACTGGCTCCTCCCTCTATGCCCCTCCTCCAGACCTCAGTTAGAGAAACTGTGCCCAGAGGAGACGGACAGTACGAGGAAAGGATTTTTGTTAATCCAAGGGCAAGATTCATACCAGCCCACACCATTCACACCGTATAACTTGTGATATACTAACCAGTTAACAGTATGAAACAACATAGCATCAGTCCGAGACCGATGAAACTATAACATAACCCTTTAGTAAGCAATAACTATATACAAGTCTTGCAGAAGTAGTCCGCACTTGGGACGGGCGCCCAGCATCCTCTACGGACTACGAGAAAAAGATTTACCGGTAGGTTTAAAATCTTATTTTCTCTTACGTCCTAGAGGATGCTGGGGACTCCGTAAGGACCATGGGGATTATACCAAAGCTCCCAAACGGGCGGGAGAGTGCGGATGACTCTGCAGCACCGATTGAGCAAACAGAATTTTGCAAAGGTGTTTGAACCCGACCAAGTAGCAGCTCGGCACAGCTGTAGTGCCGAGACCCCTCGGGCAGCCGCCCAAGAAGAGCCCACCTTCCTAGTGGAATGGGCCTTGACCGATTTTGGTAACGGCAATCCAGCCATAGAATGAGCCTGCTGAATCGTGTTACAGATCCAGCGAGCAATAGTCTCCTTTGAAGCAGGAGCGCCAACCTTGTTGGCTGCATACAGGACAAACAGTGCTTCTGTTTTTCTGACTCTAGCCGTTCTGGCCACGTAAATTTTCAAAGCCCTGACCACATCAAGGGACTCGGAATCCTCCAAGTCTCCCGTAGCCACAGGCACCACAATAGGTTGGTTCATATGAAAAGTTGACACCACCTTAGGCAAAAATTGAGGACGGGTCCGCAATTCCGCTCTATTCATATGGAAAACCAGATAGGGGCTTTTATGAGACAAAGCCGCCAATTCCGACACTCGCCTAGCCGAAGCCAAGGCTAACAACATGACCACCTTCCAAGTGAGATATTTTAACTCCACCGTTTTAAGTGGTTCAAACCAGTGCGACTTAAGAAAACTCAACACCACATTAAGGTCCCAAGGCGCCACCGGAGGTACAAAAGGAGGCTGAATATGCAGCACTCCCTTCACAAAAGTCTGCACTTCTGGGAGAGAAGCTAATTATTTCTGAAAGAAAATGGATAAGGCCGAAATTTGAACCTTAACGGAGCCTAATTTTAGGCCCAAATTCACTCCAGTTTGTAGGAAGTGAAGGAAACGGCCCAGATGGAATTTTTCCGTAGGAGCATTCCTGGCCTCACACCAAGAAACATATTTTCGCCATATACGGTGATAATGTTTAGCTGTCACGTCCTTCCTAGCTTTTATCAGAGTAGGAATGACCTCATCCGGAATGCCCTTTTCCGCTAGGATCCGGCGTTCAACCGCCATGCCGTCAAACGCAGCAGCGGTAAGTCTTGGAACAGACAGGGCCCCTGTTGCAACAGGTCCTGCCTTAGAGGAAGAGGCCACGGATCTTCTGTGAGCATCTCCTGCAGATCCGGATACCAGGCCCTTCGCGGCCAATCTGGAACAATGAGAATTGTCTGTACTCCTCTTTTTCTTATTATTCTCAACACCTTTGGGATGAGAGGAAGAGGAGGAAACACATAAACCGACTGGAACACCCACGGTGTCACTAGGGCGTCCACAGCTACCGCCTGAGGGTCTCTTGACCTGGCGCAATACCTCTGCAGCTTTTTGTTGAGGCGGGACGCCATCATGTCTATCTGGGGCAGTCCCCACTAACTTGCAATCTGTGCGAAGACTTCCTGATGAAGTCCCCACTCTCCTGGATGCAGGTCGTGCCTGCTGAGGAAGTCTGCTTCCCAGTTGTCCACTCCCGGAATGAACACTGCTGACAGTGCGCTTACAGGATTTTCCGCCCAGCGAAGAATCCTGGTGGCTTCCGCCATTGCCACTCTGCTCCTTGTGCCGCCTTGGCGGTTTACATGAGCCACTGCGGTGATGTTGTCTGACTGAATCAGAACTGGTAGGTCGCGAAGTAAGGTCTCCGCTTGACGAAGGGCGTTGTATATGGCCCTCAGCTCCATGACGTTGATGTGAAGACAAGTCTCTTGACTTGTCCAAAGTCCTTGGAAGTTTCTTCCCTATGTGACTGCTCCCCAACCTTGGAGGCTCGCGTCCTTGGTCACCAGAACCCAGTCCTGAATGCCGAACCTGCGGCCCTCTAGAAGGTGAGCACTCTGTAGCCACCACAGGAGAGATACCCTGGCCCTGGGGGACAGGGCGATCAACTGATGAATCTGTAGATGTGACCCGGACCACTTGTCCAGTAGGTCCCATTGGAAGGTCCTCGCATGGAACCTGCCGAAGGGAATGGCCTCGTACGATGCCACCATCTTTCCCAGGACTCGAGTGCAGTGATGCACTGACACCTGTTTTGGCTTCAATAGGTTCCTGACCAGGGTCATGAGTTCCTGAGCCTTTTCTATCGGAAGATAAACCCTTTTCTGGTCCGTATCCAGAATCATGCCCAAGAAGGTCAGACGAGTCGTAGGAATCAACTGCGACTTCGGGATATTGAGAATCCAGCCGTGTTGCTGTAACACTTTCAGTGAAATGACACGCTGCTCAGCAACTGCTCTCTTGATCTCGCTTTTATGAGGAGATCGTCCAAGTACGGGATAATTGTGACACTCTGCTTGCGCAGGAGCACCATCATTTCCACCATTACCTTGGTGAAAATCCTCGGGGCCGTGGAAAGCCCAAACGGCAACGTCTGAAATTGGTAATGACAATCCTGTACCGCAAATCTCAGGTACGCCTGATGAGGTGGATATATGGGAACATGAAGGTATGCATCCTTTATGTCAAGGGATACCATAAAATCCCCCCCTTCCAGGCTGGCGATGACCGCTCTGAGCGATTCCATCTTGAACTTGAACCTTTTCAAGTATAGGTTCAGGGATTTTAAATTTAAAATGGGTCTGACCGAACCGTCCGGTTTCGGGACTACAAACAGGGTTGAGTAATATCCCCTCCCTTGTTGAAGTAGGGGAACCTTGACCACCACCTGTTGAAGATACAATTTGTGAATTGCATTTAACACTAACTCCCTTTCTGGGGGAGAAGCCGGCAGGGCCGATTTGAAAAACCGGCGAGGAGGCGCCTCTTCGAATTCCCGCTTGTAACCCTGAGAGACAATTTCTATTGCCCAGGGATCCACCTGGGAGTGAACCCAGATGTGGCTGAAAAGTCAAAGACGTGCCCCCACTGGGGCGGACTCCCTTAGCGGAGCCCCAGCGTCATGCGGTGGATTTTGTAGAGGCCGGGGAGGACTTCTGTTCCTGGGAACTAGCTGTGTTGTGCAGCTTTTTCCCTCTGCCCTTACCTCTGGCAAGAAAGGACGCACCTCGTACTTTCTTGTTTCACTGTGACCGAAAGGACTGCATTTGATAATGTGGCGCTTTCTTAGGCTGTGAGGGAATATAAAGCAAAAAATTGGATTTACCAGCTGTAGCTGTGGAGACCAGGTCCGAGAGACCTTATCCAAACAATTCCTCACCCTTGTAAGGTAAAACCTCTATATGCCTTTTTGAGTCGGCATCACCTATCCATTGCTGGGTCCATAGGACTCGTCTAGCAGAAATCGACATAGCGTTGACTCTAGAACCCAGTAAACCAATGTCTCTTTGAGCATCTCTCACATATAAGACAGCATATTTTATATGTCCTAGGGTCAATAAGATGGTATCTGTCCACGCTGCTACAGCGCTACAAACCCAAACCGATGCAATAGCCGGTCTGAGTAAAGTACCAGAATGTGTGTAAATGGACTTCAAAGTAACCTCCTACTTGCGATCAGCAGGATCCCTTAGGGTAGCCGTATCTTGGGATGGCAGCGCTACCTTTTTGGATAAGCGTGTCAACGCTTTGTCCACCCTAGGGGAGGATTCCCACCGTATCCTGTCCTTTGCCAAGAAAGGATAAGAATCCTTTTGGGAATCTGCAGTTTTTTGTCTGGAGATTCCCACACTTTTTCACACAACTCGTTCAGCTCATAAGAAGGGGGAAAGGTTACCTCAGGTTTCTTTCCCTTATACATGTGTACCCTAGTGTCAGGGACAGGGGATTCCTCTGTGATATGCAAAACATCTTTTATTGCAAAAATCATATATCGAATACATTTAGCCAGTTTTGGCTGTAACTTTGCATCATCGTAGTCGACACTGGAGTCAGAATCCGTGTCGGTATCAGTGTTTACTATTCGGGATAGTGGGCGCTTTTGAGACCCCGAAGGTCCCTGCGACATAGGGACAGACATGGTTTGACTCCCTGTCTGTTCCCTAGCCTCAGTTTTGTCTAATCTTTTGTGCAATAAATTCACATTAGCACTTAAAACATTCCACATATCCATCCAGTCAGGTGTCGGCGTTGTCGACGGAGACACCACATTCATTTGCTCCACCTCCTCCCTAGGATAGCCTTCTACCTCAGACATGTCGACACACGCGTACCGACACGCCCCACACACACAGGGAATCCTCTTATCTGAAGACAGTTCCCCCACAAGGCCCTTTGGAGAGACAGAGAGAGAGTATGCCAGCACACACCCAGCGCCAATGACCCAGGAAAAAACACACAATATGTTTACCCAGATAGCGCTGTAATCTGTATATTGCGCCAATTATGTGCCCCCCCTCTTCTTTAAAACCCTCTTTCACCGTGGATAAGCAGGGGAGAGTCCGGGGAGCTTCCTCTCAGCGCTGTGCTGTGGAGAAAATGGCGCTGGTGAGTGCTGAGGAAGAAGCCCCGCCCCCTCGGCGGCAGGCTTCTGTCCCGCTCAAATATCGAAAAACCTGGTTGGGGCTCTTTATATATACAGTGCCCAGCTGTATATATACACATTTGCCAGAAAAAGAGGTTTTATTGCTGCCCAGGGCGCCCCCCCTGCGCCCTGCACCCTTACAGTGACTGCCGTTTGTGTGTGCTGTGTGGGAGCAATGGTGCACAGCTTTACTGCTGTGCGTTACCTCAGTGAAGATCTGAAGTCTTCTGCCGCCTCTGAAGTCTTCTTTCTTCTCATACTCACCCGGCTTCTATCTTCCGGCTCTGCGAGGAGGACGGCGGCGCAGCTCTGGGACGGACGGCGAGGGTGAGACCTGCGTACCGATCCCTCTGGAGCTAATGGTGTCCAGTAGCCTAAGAAACAGAGCCTAACATTAAAGCAGGTCTGTTTCTCTCTCCTCAGTCCCTCGATGCAGGGAGTCTGTTGCCAGCAGGCTCCCTGAAAATAAAAAAACCTAACAAATATACTTTCTTTCAGGAAACTCAGGAGAGCTCCCTGTAATGCACCCAGTCTCCTCTGGGCACAGTAGTAAACTGAGGTCTGGAGGAGGGGCATAGAGGTAGGAGCCAGTGCACACCCACACCTAAAGTTCTTTCTTAAAGTGCCCATGTCTCCTGCGGAACCCATCTATCCCCATGGTATTTACGGAGTCCCCAGCATCCTCTAGGACGTAAGAGAAATGTAGTATACTAACAGTAATGACTATGATATTGTGATGTAATAATTATTAAACTGTACCTGTTGCTGCGTTCAAATTGTGCTAGCGTATGGTAACCGCAAGCACAGATGTATTCATATATGTTATAAATCTATTTGTCCAACTTACACTTCTGTGCCATATCCCATTGTTACCTTTGAGATGGTCAAAACAAATTCTGTTTTGTTTTTTAGTTTACACAGTCCCGCCTCGTAGGAAAAAGAAGACCAAAATAGAGGTAGCTACAAAAGCCTTGACAAATATCCTGTGCTACCAACTACGCGAGATGGATTCAGATTGGCAGTCAAGAGGATGCAAGATTGCAAAAATGTATGGACAATGAACGTGAATTGCAGAGGAATTTGCTAACGCAAATGGTAGCTATGCAGGATAAGATCAGCAGCGAGAACCGTGAATTCCTAGGTCAGCTTTTTTCCAAAATGACCTCTACACCACAATTTACAAACACTCATTCTGACCTACAATCGCATTTTCACACCACATTTGGTCCAAAAACACGGTATGCCCAGCAAGGCCAGTCTCCCCCATCTTTTGGGCCAATATCCCAGTATATGCAACAAGCCCAGTCTCCACCATATTTTGGGCCTAGATCCCAGTATACGCAGCAAGCCCAGTCTCCTACCTCTTTTGGGGATACTCACCAGTTTGCGCAGCAAGCCCAGTCTCCCACCACTTTTGGGGATACTCACCAGTTTGCGCAGCAAGCCCAGTCTCCCACCACTTTTGGGGATACTCACCAGTTTGCGCAGCAAGCCCAGTCTCCAACATCCTTTAATTCGACCTCGAATACATTGAAGAATAGACCGAGAGGTCCAGAATTTGGAGATTCATTATCTAGTACAACTCCAGAGGAATCTACTCCCAGCAATAAACCACAGTACCAAATTCTCTAATTTATACTGTGCACATACAGTAAATGTTTGTTCTATGTTTATTGGTTGAGTATTGTGCCCATAACTTTATTTTTGTTTAATGGTATGTTATGTTTAAAATACGTATGTTTGTCTTAAAAAATTCAGGTATTGCGCATACGCTCATAATTATGAGTACATCATACACCTTGGTCTTATGATTATCTCGTTTGTATTTTGCACTGCAATACCGCAGCACTTTTTTTTATGTAGAACAGGGGTCTTCAACCTTTGCCCTGCAGCTGTTATGGAACTACACTTCCCAGCATTTTCTGCCACCGTTTAGCATGGGCTAAAATCTAAAATGTGGATGGGCATGCTGGGAACTGAAGTTCCATGACATCTGCAGGGCAAAGGTTGAAGACCCTTGTGATACACCATGCCCTTCGGCAAAACTACTTTTTTGCACTGCAATACAGCAGCACTTTTATGTTATGGCTAAAGTGGGTGTAATGCGCCTGTCATTCCTAAAAAGTTTTTGTACTATATATATATATATATATATATATATATATATATATATATGTCCTCATAATTGGGAGGATCTAATTAAAGATGCAAAAGATGTGCACACACGTTTTACAAGTTGAAAAAAAACTTTTATTCTTTCTAAAATAAACATTTTTGGAAAAGAAAAACTGGTCTTCTATTTATTGGTATATAAATATGAAATTACTGTATTCCTAACATGGAATTTAATAGCCTGCCCTCCCCTTTGCATGACCTCATTATTATGTGCCTGCAAACCGTCCCCTTAAAATGATGACACTGCCTTAAAAACTGAAAAATCCAGCTTATGTCTGAAAGAGGCCAACCCGGGAATTTCCCGGGTCTGTGGTGTAGTATGAAAGGGGGTCTGAAGAAAAACACGGGTTTTTGCTGGAGAGAAAATACCGGGACTTGAGCAGGGTAATTCCCAGGTCATATGTCTGAAAGGGGTATAATAATACTGTATTAGTGATAAGGGGGTACACACGTAGCGATGTCTGCTTAAACTCTAAAGGTCCATATAGACGGGCCGATGTGGGAGAGATGTGTGCTGAGCGAACCACTCAGCACACATCTTTCCCGCCGCTCAGCACAGCGCAATCTGTGCTGAGCGTGCGGGGAAAGACAGGGGGCCGCTCATTTCACCCAGCGGGTGAAGTGAGCGACCCGCTAGATTGGCCTGCCCGGCAGGCCAATCTAGAACCAGCGATAGCGATGCGCGGGGCTGCGCATCGCTATCGCTGTAGGGGATACACACGGAGCAATAATGCTCAAATTCTAAGCAATCTAGTCAGATTGCTTAGAATATTGCTCCGTGAGTACCCCCCTTAAGCAATTTGACTAGATTGCTTAGAAATGCAGCACACATCTCTCTGTGTGTATGCCCCATAGCGATAGCGTTGCGCAGCCCCTATCGCTGACTCTAGATTGGCCGGCATGCAGGCCAAATCTAGTTAGATCGCTCACTTCACCGCTGGGTGAAGTGAGCATCTCCCGTCCCACCCACTCGCTCAGCGCACATTGCGCTGTGCGCTGAGCGGGGGGAGAGGTGTGTGCTGAGCGGTCCGTGCTAGATCGCTCAGCACACATCTCTGTACACAACGTGTGTACCCCCCAATAGAACTTACATGATAGAGCCTTTCACATTATTCAAAGGATGTTGGACTCCACATTGCACACAGAAGGGACAGATACACCAATAGTTAGGGACTGTGCACCTCCCAATGGTCAACAATATTGATGATGAATTTTATTGGTTTTTCTAAATCTATTCCCCACTATAAACTCGTAATTTTTGCAGATGTCATTTACTATAGTAAAAGGCCTATCACATGCATCTGCCATAAACAGAAAACTCCCAACATTACATTCTACAATTTTACACTTTCCTAGAATATCATTTTTTTACCACTGTCCCTTAATAACTAAAATATTTCAGTGAACTAGGTCTTATAGGCCCTACACACTTGTCGATGTAACTGAAAGATAAGAACGCTCTCGTTCATTAATGAACGAGATACCGTTCATATCTTTCAGTGTGGAGGCACCAGCGATGAACGATGCGTGGCCCCGCACTCGTTCATCGCTGGTGCCCTGTCGGCTGTGCATGCAGGCCAATATGGATGATCTCGTCCATATTTGCCTGCACTTGTATGGAGCTGGGTGATGGGGGGAGTGAAGAAACTTCACTCCCCCCGTCACTCCCCCCCCCGCCGCCGGGTCACCCATCTGCCGTATCGGCGGTCGGGCAACTCGGCGCCGTATCTGTAGGACCCATTACACTCCCATTTCTGAAATTCTACACCAAACTCAATACCCTGACGCTGTCATGGTCAAAATAAACCTAACAAGAAATACTGAAATTCCGAAATTGGTCAAGCACAGAGCTCCCACCAAATCAGGAGAGTAACCCGCACCGAGATATCTTAATTATAGTTTGTGTCACAAAGTTGGGGTGCCTTACCATACTCTCTGTTTCAACCGTTTTTTGGATTTCACATATGTATATGTGAAACAGAAGGATTAAGGGTCACAAGGTGCTACCACCTGGTTTGGACAAGGATACAAAATCAAATCCCCATAGAGAGGGGAAAGGACAGAGAAACCAGGTACGATTTGAGGTGCACTCAACCCAACTAAAGTTTTAATGTATTTATTTTCAGAACTGTGTATCCACCCTGTAATACAAAATAAAGGCTTAAATACTCGTTAACCTAAGTTGGTACTTGAAATTATTATTGCGTACAGGACTTAAATATGTCCTTTATTAATAATAGAGCGAAATATTAAATGTGAAAGAAATAGAACAAAATGTGAATAAAGATTTAAAAACAAGCTAATGTGTTATTCCCTTCATGTATTCCTTTAGAATTATTTCAAATGTACAGAAGTATGCATATACTCATGCAGCACTGTACCAGTCCTAATTTAATCAAAACCTATGTTTTCCGTATACTTTGGAGCTTATATCATATACCTCAGGGAGAGATATGTTATCTCTTGCCTTTCAAAGGGCGGAGATTACGTATGCGGCGCTGGGAGAAGGTGATGTCTGCGGCGTCGGGAGAAGGGAGCTGTCAGCGGCGCCGGAGAAAGGGAGCTGTCAGCGGCGCCGGGGAAAGGGAGCTGTCAGCGGCGCCGGGGAAAGGGAGCTGTCAGCGGCGCCGGGGAAAGGGAGCTGTCAGCGGCGCCGGGGGAAGGGAGCTGTCAGCGGCGCCGGGGGAAGGGAGCTGTCAGCGGTGCCGGAGGAAGGGAGCTGTCAACGGCGCCGGGGGAAGGGAGCTGTCAGCGGCGCCGGGGGAAGGGAGCTGTCAGCGGCGCCGGGGGAAGGGAGCTGTCAGCGGCGCCGGGGGAAGGGAGCTGTCAGTGGCGCCGGGGGAAGGGAGCTGTCAGCGGCGCCGGGGGAAGGGAGCTGTCAGCGGCGCCGGGGAAGGGAGCTGTCAGCGGCGCCGGTCGGAGATGATGTATTCGGCGCCGGGAGAAGGTGATGTCTGCGGCGCTGGGGGAAGGGAGCTGTCAGCGGAGCCGGGGGAAGGGAGCTGTCAGCAGCGCCGGGAGAAGGTGATATCTGCGGCGCTGGGAGGGGAAGGGGAGCAGCGGAGATGGAGCGGACGGGGAGGAGACCGGTGGGGGGGGAGCAGCGGCTGCAGCAGCATAACAGGAGGCTCACGGCAATGCCCACCCAGCTCCAGCAAGCAGGACCTCACTTGCTGGAGCCGGGTGGACGCTGTCGCTGGGTTCCTGCTCTCCCCGCTGCTCCCCCATCTCCTGCTCTCAGCTCACTCATCTCAATCCGACTTTTTTTAAAGTCGGATTGAGATTGTCGGAAACGGAGCTAAAACCTGTCGGGTTTGGCCCCGCTTCCGACAATGCACGCTGATCGTGCATTCCGACAAGTCGGATTTCCCGACTTGTCGGAATAAATGGGGCCGTAACCCCTTCCGACCTAAAACTGTCGGAAGCTGCCGTCTTTCCCACAAGACGCCAGCTTCCGACAGTTATTGAATATACCCCATAGTCTGGCGATCACCAGACAGTAACTAAGGTGGCTTATCCTTTGAAAGAGAAGACTACAGTCTTTAATGACAGGGTGCCCCCATTAGTGTCCTGTCCAGTATGTAGAAGATAGGACACAATGGGCCGATTCAATTGTTGCAGGCGTCTATGTTAATCCAAGCTATTCAATTGTTTCCCCGAAAGATCTGCATCAGCAGTGGCATTCACATTTTTTCCTCACAGCCTCCAGAGGTGCGAGAAAAAATGTGTTAAAAAGTCCGTAGTTTGGGCACCCAAAGTCGGACTTTGGATGCTCAATCGAGTGCATTAGACGTGTTTAGTGGCTTTGAGCAGCTACACCCGGAGCTGCCAGGCCCGTTAACTATTAATGGATGTCTATCGGAGAACCAATCTAATAGCTCTGGAAGACGCCAATTAGCATAAGTGCCCAGCAGGCAACAATAGAATTGGCCCCAAGATACCTTCCCCCAATCTACTGGAATAATTTTTTCCTTGGCACTGGGTGATATAGTCTGATGATCACAGGTGATCACCAGACAATATCTACTAGTGGGCCACATAATAAGAGCGGACTCCACTTTTTCAATTATGGTGCCTACAAAGTTGCCAGTGTCATTATGAGGATGAGGGGACACATTGGGTGCGATTCAAGTCAATATGAATAGCGCTGGGAAGGAAGACCCAGAACTATTCACGCTGACCACGCTGTTAAGCCTAACCAGAGGATTTCTTCTCGCGCCCCCCCCTTCCCGTGAGGTGCAAGCACAAATCTGACTAAACTAGTGTAGTGATGCCGTTTTCTGCCTTAGCGTGTGCGCAAACAGTATTGCAGCCGGCACTTAAGTCGGAGAATGCTGGTTACTAAGACTAAACAACCAGTTTAAGGCACTAGCCGGCATTCTCCAACTAAGTGCAGGGTCTGAAAGGTACAACTGAATAGCTCTAGTACCTCCTTCCTGGCGCTATTAAATATTGCGCTGTATTGAAACGCCCCCATAGTGCCCTACCTTTCATATATGTAAAACTTATGTTTTCTGTAGAACAGTGTAACATTCTCAGGTGATTACTCCACAATAGGTACTAAGGGGCATTGGCCTTTCTATAATGGGTGCAATGCATGCAGTGCACACATGCCCCTGGGACCAGTGAGGCCCACACCGAACCCATATTTTATTAATAACCTTTCCGGGGTCCCGCGTCTGTGCTGCAGCCTGGGCAAAAAAATTACTGCCAAATTGGACGCCGCACATGCGCAGTAGTGCTTAGTCTCCGGTGGCCTGCACAGTAGGCTCTCGCACAATGCAAGAGCCTACTGCGACGTGGAGAGGAGGGGGCCCACCCGGAGTCTGCACACAGGCCCTCTCGTAAAACGCCCCTGGCTAAGGGGACCCAGTGGTTCTGGTCTGCCGTCAAATTCTATGTTTCTATGTTATTTGAAAGAGGGGACCTCTTTTTTTAAAATGGGTGTCCCTGAATTCATAGATGCCAAGTTGGGGAAAGACCTTCCCCCATTCCTGGGCTCCATTATTTTTCTGTAGTAGAAGTTTTTCCTGGTGACCATTAGTATGATCACTAGGCAATAATCTCTATGGGGACACATAAATTGAAAGAGTAGAAAGAAGGACCGGCCGCTGAGGCAAGTATGGGAGCGGGGGAGGAGAAGACTGAGGTGACCGTTAAAGGAGTGTAATATAAAACACTGAATGAAACCTATAAAGTGAAATTAAGAACATGTATTTGTCATTTATATTCTAGCAAGATGGTGACTACCAACAACTCTCTAGAAAACAATCATGCACCCACAACAAAATGAACTAAGGTAATCCATGTGTCATCTGTAATTTATCCCAGCACTTTTACTTAACATATTCATTATCGGATACTCGATACACTCTCTCCATGTTACAATATAAGAACACAAATAAATAAATAGGAAAACTAAAGTGCACACTATATATACGGCGGATTGTGCAGTGTGTATGGCGATGCAATATATTGCTACATCACATCACCACACAGCTGGATCCACACGTCACTGAGGTGTGCATCCAACTTAAGTCAAACTTTTCATAGTATTGGATCGCACACAGTCCCTAGAGGTCACCTAGTGACACACACACACACACACACACACACACACACACACACACACACACACACACACACACACCAACAGTCAAGATGTTAGCATTTGATGTCAACACTGTGAACGTCAACAGGCTTAATGTCAATAGCTGGTGTTAGGGTAAGGCTGAGCTTATGGTTAGAGCTACAATTGCAGAAGGTCTCTCCCGTCTCAATGCTGCGCGCGCCCCAAAGGTTCCTCCGTTGGACGTCAACAGAAGGCAGAGAATGACTGGCCGCCGTGGGAAGGGAGAACTGTGTCAGAGCGGGGTCCAGCGGAGAGGCGAATGGGGCTGGCCAGACCAGAGTGTTATGCCTGGTCCACCTTTCCTAAAGGAGAATTCTTCATGTGAGTTCTAGTTTCTTTGTTCTCTCTATAACATTACAGAATCGTGTGTGCATGGTCAAAAACACTCACAACAAGACAGACTAAAGACAGACTAATTTCTCTACTACCACAATCTACAACCAATGTAATCGTGTCTATAATAATATTAAAGTAGCTTAACAATCAAGTGGACTCATCATTCCAGGGCCATTATTTGGGGTTTGCGTGCGGTGCCCACGGCCCTTGCTTCTGGCTAGCAGGGTGTCTGGAATGGCTCGTTTCTGCAGTGCCGCCCAGACCATCACACGCACTTTGCAGCCTGCACAGCTGTCCAGAGCGTCCAGAGGAGGCTCTGGGCAGTGCTGCACTTCCTGGTACTGGCAGCCCCACCCAGTCTGAGCTACATCATCCGCTCATCAGGCAGGGATGAAACAGGGAGCAATGCCACCCTGTTAGACCGCTGCATCATGCAACTCTCTGATATATGGTTCTGCTTCCCCGTGACAAGACATTAGATTTGCATTGCACACAGCAATTTAGAAAAATAGAAGCTGTCAAATCAACAAAGATGGCCCAAATTGTACTTTGGGAAGCTGGATGATTCATGGTGGTCGTTTTTTTTTAAAGGCTAAAGGGAAAAGTCGTTAAAAAAAAAAAACAACAACTACCAGTAGCTTAATCTGAAATAGCAGCCAAAAGATGTGTTTAGTTCAACCATAATATACACATGACATTTAATACTGAAGTAGGAGTGGTTGAAACAGTACAATAGCGTGGGGACACCAATGGACATGCTACGCCATGGAAACAGATCAGCTTTCATCTGTTCCGATGGATAATGGCGGCTCAGGTGTTGGATTGTCAATACACCAGATCAGAATTTCCATAGTTTCAGCAAGCTGTGATAAACTATCCCACAGCACCAATATCTCTCTCTCTCTCCATATATATATATATATATATATATATATATATATATGTATATATATATATGTATATATATATTTATAATATGGCAGATCACTGTGACCACTACTCCAAGTAAAAATTAAACCTTTAGTAAAATGTTTAAAAAGAGGTGCTCGCTAAACATTTCTAATATACAGTAGCATTGCTTATAAGTTATCCCATAATTCTCCTCACCATGCCTACACTGAGAAACAGCTAGTAAATCCCATATGAAAACAAATTAACCTAAGGGTTAACAAAGATAAAGAACATTAAAAACAAACACACCTGTCCTTTTCTTCAGAAGCAGCCACAATTCTGAGATATCCTTACATAGCAAGGAGATGAGGTTTAATGTCATATTGTTCCAGACAGATTTCCTATATAGCCGTCCTCTTCTAAGTGACCTATTTCTCTGCAAGTTGGTCTGAAAAGTACAAAGAGAGCACCAAACTCTGCCTTTCAGTAGAAGCCAAGCAGTGAGGGACACAATACCTTTCTTCAGATTACACGCAAGGCTAGTATGCTTTTCAGCTGGGCTGGCGTGACAGTCTGACAAGGTAAAACACCTTTCCTTTAGCTTACAAAAAATATCTATACAATAAAATAAGGAGGAAAAAAATTATCACTGTCTTGTGGCATTTCTAAACCTCTGCAATGAGACGTGTATGATTAAAGTTGTTTTGTCTCTAGCAGTGTGAACAACTCAGAGAACTTGCAGTTCTATAAAAGCCTCTGGTATATGGCCGGTCCCAAACCTCCCTAGAGGTGCCCTTCATTTACTAAATATCGACCTCACAAGTAAAACCATTCCTCTGCCCTAAAGAAATATTCAGTGAAATAGGCAGCTGTCCTCCTCAATGAACTCCAATAACATGCTTTGAAAGAATATTTCAGAAGCTCATAGGGATTTATTTCACATTAAGGTCTTTAAATAGATATTTAAAAAGAGAGCTTAGCACTAGAGAATTTATCTGAAAGGCAAGGATTGGGAAAGGCTGCACTAACAAATTATTGACAATGCAGCTTAATTAATGAACGTGGTTTAATGCTAGATTGCCCGTGCCTTGGCCTGTTTTCTGAAACACATGACTTAATAGTTAATATGCAAACCCCATGTAGAGGATTGAGAAGTTACCTCCCAGGATCATGTTGTTTTCGGACTACTGGGTTTATATTAAAATAGTATTTTCAAAGTACATGTAAAGGAGATCCGGTCTGAAGATCGACAGTGTCTAGGTCGACCACTATAGGTCAACAGTCACTAGGTTGACAGGGTTGGAAGGTCGACAGGGTTACTAGGTCGACATGTGCTAGGTCGGCAGGTCAAAAGGTCGACATGAGTTTAAAAAAAATTTTTTTTACTTTTTCATACTTAACGATCCACGTGGACTACGATTGGAATGGTAATCTGCCGGGACACGGTGCACTAATTGGGGTTCCCAGTCACTTTACGAAGAAAACGACACCCAAAAAAACCTCATGTCAACCTTTTGACCTGTCGACTTATAGTGACCCTGTCGACCTATAGTAGTTGACCTAAACACCGTCGATCTAATGATCCACACCCCATGTAAAGAACCTAGAATCCATTGCCGCAGGGATAGTACACGTCTGCATGAAACATAAGAAAGGTTTTGTGTGTGTCAAATATTTACTTTAGAATTTGCAGGAAAAATATCACTAGACTGAATAAAACATGACATGAAATAGAAGCAAGCACAAACTAATGAGTTTCAGAAATGAATGCAGGATTAGCTGAATGAAATAAAGACTCCCAGGTTACCAGTGTGAAAACATTGGGTATGGTATAATAGGTCGACAGTCAAAAGGTTGACACCAAATGCATAAGGTCGACATGGTCAAAAGGTCAACAGGTTCAAAAGGTTAACACAGAAATGGTCGACACATGGAAATAGCCGACATGAGTTTTTGATGGGATTTTTTAGTGTCAAATTTTATTTTGCAGCACATGGAACCCCAATTAGTGTACAGCAAAGCAAGATGTCTCAAGTTATCATTCTAAATTGTAGTCCACGTAGATGGTAAAGTATGCAAAAGTTGCAAAAAATTATGTTTTTAAAACAAGTATAGAAAATAGGATTTTAGTACCTACCGGTAAATCCTTTTCTCCTAGTCCGTAGAGGATGCTGGGGACTCCAAAAGGACCATGGGGTATAGACCGATCCGCAGGAGCTTGGGCACACTATAAAGACTTAAACTGGGTGTGAACTGGCTCCTCCCTCTATGCCCCTCCTCCAGACCTCAGTAAGAAAGCTGTGCCCAGGAAAGATGGACATTTCGAGGAAAGAATTTATAATTTAAACACAGTGAGTGTTATACCAGCTCACACCACAAACATACCGCAAGACATGGCCTTCAACAGAATACCAGCCGATGGTATGAAAAACATACAGCCATATGCTGAGAGAATATGTAACACAACCTGTGTGTCAACCCAACCAATAATAAGAAACCACATGCCATGGCATGAACAACGTCAGCAATAGCCTGACAGATAAGAAATACCACAAAGTGCCACCAAAATCAATAACTGCAGACAGTACGCACTGGGCCGGGCGCCCAGCATCCTCTACGGACTAGGAGAAAAGGATTTACCGGTAGGTACTAAAATTCTATTTTCTCGTACGTCCTAGAGAATGCTGGGGACTCCAAAAGGACCATGGGGTCTATACCAAAGGTCCAGAACGGGCGGGAGAGTGCGGACGACTCTGCAGCTTGAGCAAACATGAGGTCCCCATTAGCCAGGGAATCAAACTTGTAGAACTTAGCAAAGGTGTTTGAAACCCGACCAAGTAGCCGCTCGGCAAAGGTAACCCGCCAAGAAGACACCTCGGGCATCCGCCCAAGAAGAGCCCATCTACCTAGTAGAATATGTCTCCACCCGACTTCGGTCACGGCAATCCAGCCGTAAACTAGCACGCCGAACCGTATCACAGATCCAGCGTGTAACAGACTGCAGAGACGCAGGCGCCCCAAGCACGCTGGGATCATACCAGACAAACAGAGTCTCTGTTACCCCAAACTGAGCCCAATTGGTGATATAAATCTTCAAAGCCCTGACTACATCGAACGACATAGAATCAACCAATTCTGAAGTTACCACAGACATCAAAATAGGCAGGTTTTCGATAAACACCGAAAACCCTTTTCTGGAGAACCACTACCCGAGTTCTCATTCTATCCACTTGGAAAAACAAACAGGGGCTCTTGTGAGACAAAGCCGCTACTTTAGACAACCGCCTTGCAATCGCCCAAAAGGCAAAAGCATGACCACTCTCCAAGAGAGGAATTTTAACACAACCTTCAGTAAGGGTTCCAATCAGTGAGACACAAGCAACGCAACACCACGTCAAGATCCCCCTGTGCCAATGGGGCACAAATGGAGGTTGGATGTGTAGTACTCCTTTCACGAAAGTCGGAACTTCCGGAAAATGTGGGCAATACTTTTTTTTTTTTAAAGAAAATTTATAAGGCCAAAACTGCCCTAAACCGGAGCCAAACCATAGGCCTGCATCTACACCTGCTTGCAAAGAATGGAGAAGACCGACTCAGCTGAAAGTCTTCCACAGGAACCTTCTTATATTCACACTAAGACACATATTGACGCCAAATACGGTGGTAAGGCTTCGCCGATACTTCTTTTCTAGCCTAAAGAAGTGTGGAAATGACCACACTGGGAATACCCATTCAGACTAGGATATGCCGTCAAACGCAGCCGCGGTAAATCCTGATACACGCCCCGATCTCGATGTAAGAGTTCCTCCCGTAGAGGAAGAGGCCAGGGATCTTCTATGAACAAATCTTGAAGAACTGGATACCAAGCCCTCCTTGGCTAGACCGGAACAATGAGGATCGCCGGAACCTCTGACCCTCTTACGTTTATCACCTTCAGCAGAGTGAAAGCGGAGGGGACACACAGACCGACTAAAAACACCCAAGGTGTCACGAGGGCGTCCACTGCTATAGCTTGAGTGTCCCTTAACCTGGAACCATATTCCTGAGGTCTCTCGTTGAGGTGAGACGTCAACATGGCCAAATGAGGCATTCCTCAAAGACTTGTCACTTCCTTAAAACTTCTCGATCACGACAGTATTTCTCCCGGATGGAGAGCGTGTCTGCAGAGGAAATCTATTTCTCCGTCATTTACGTCTGGAACGAAGACTGCTAATATAACGTTTACCAGTCTTTCCACTCAGCGGAAAACTATTTGGGCTTCTGCCATTGCCGCTTTGCTCCTTGTTCCGTCCTAGCGACTTACATACGCCATTGCTTTCAAGACATCCGACAGAATTAACACGGGTAGATCACGAAGAATATGTTCGTTGAAAACAGCTCTTAATTCAAGAAAGCTTATTGTAGACAAGCTACCCAGCTTGACCTTTTCTTCTGGAAACACTTCCCATGCAAGGACTGCTCCCCAGCCTCAGAGATCTGCATACATGGACAACAGGATCTAATCCTGGATCCCGAACCTTCGTCCCTCCAGGAGGTGAGAACTGAGCAGACACCACTGAAGTGATATCCTGGCCATTAGAATTACATTCCCCACAGGTCCCGTGAAAATCACTCTGGCATTCGACCTGCTCACCGAAAAGGCCTCCTAGGCCGCACCCAACTTCTTCATCAACGGAACATATTGATGGAGTGGCACTGCAAATCTGATCCGACTCAGGATCCTCAGACTTCTTCCCACAGGAAAACACAGAACCTCAACCGTTCCGTATCAACCCTGATACCACCTCCGACATCTGCGTCGTTGGGAACAACAGCCCTTCCCTGTGTTGAAGAACAGTCAGAGAGAAACAACGATTTGCACCACTTGTTTCTTGACCTCGCCTCAATCAGGCGAACATCTGTCAAAGTCAGAAAAATGTCTCTATGCACGTTGCCATATTTGCACCGCACACTGGTCTGCGCTGCGCATGCGTACGCTCTCCCGTGAAGGCGCATACCCGCAATAGCGTGCACCCGCGGGCGCACGGTATGCGTATTTACGGTAGAGTTTATGTAATCGTAGCGTGCGACTCATTCGTTACATATTTTCAGTATTAATGTAGTTTGTAGATCATGATCCCTTTGATAGTTTCTGAAAGTTTGGTTAATATAGAATGTCCCTGAGCTGAGGAATCCCTCTTTGTATTGTAGGAAGGGTCTAACAGGAGTCATGCAGCAGTGTTTGGTACCCATCGGAAGAGTATTTAATTAGCAATATTCCGGTGTTGGTTTGGAGCGTATTAATCGCTCGTGCGGATAGTTATGGACATAAGAAGTTTATGTCCATTTCTACTATTTACTCATACTCAGGTATGCGGCGGGAAACCTAGTTCCCCACCCACCTGAGCTGTTTGAAATCGTCACAGCCCACCTGTATGAATCAACCTATGACCTTTTGTTATGATGCAGGGCCGAATTCCGACGTCCAATGGACAATGGGATTGTAGGGACTGTAGGATTGCATTGTGTGTGGGGCATAAATAGGCAGGCCGACCACATCCAGCTCTCACTCTTCAACGGTTCTCATTGCTGAAAATCGGGTGCTGGATGTCCAGGCGCATGCGATCGTTTCCCTTTGTGCGTAAGTTTTCTCTCCGTAATCATTGTCTTACTGTGAGCCAATTTCTCTCATCTCTCTCCATTTCTCTCTCTCTCTCTCTCCTTTCTCTTTTCTCTCACATCTCCCCTAGACTAGTATTGTATTGTATTAGATAGTATTGTATTTTGGTTAGGAAGTCTCTGTTATATTGTAGTGTATCATTTGTACTGTTATCCCTTTTTACAAGTATATTAGATATAATACAGTTAATAGGCTTTGGACCCTAAACCAGTATCTGTGTATTTTCTATAGTGTTAAGTGTTCACTTGAGCGTCGGTGACGCTCAAGCAGCTTTGTAGTTAGTCAGGTTACACAAGGTTGCACTTACACCCTGTATTCACATTAAGGTATTCTGTGTATTTCATTGGTATAAGGTTTAGACATAAAGGTATAGCGTTGTGAGCGTCTGCGCCGCTGGTGATCTCCTCGTGGTCTCGAGCGTCCGCTACGCCATAGCGAATCATTACTCTAGTCATAGCCCTTAACGTGCTGTCCTGTGATCACTGGGCCGTGAGCGAACGTGACGCTTGAGCGTCTCGCCTACGGCTGAGCGATCGTTACGCAAATAGCGTACCCTTACGGTACTTCTTAAGTAAGCAGCGTACAGTGTTCTTAGACTTCATAAAGGGTTGTTTATACGACAAAGGAATTTAGCATTGTCAATTGGGGGACTCGTCCTGTCCTTCTCATATCTGCACTAGGTAGATCAGCAGACATTATCCCCCCAGCAAAGGGTGGGAGGTTGTCTCGCAGTGCTGACGGGATAAGCGTCTGCTTCGCTTAGATAAAGAGTGCTGAAGGAATCCGGGAACCGGAAGTAAGAACAAAACGCTTGTGTCTTTTAAAACTGTTTTATTTCTCTTCTGTCTTGCGTATACACGCACGCATACATATATATCTGCATTTCTTTTTCAATTTCGTATATCACTATTCCTGTTTGCCAATTTTTATAGTTGATAGAAAGTGCTAAAAGAGATTTGCTGTTATTTCATAGTAGAGGTAATAGTTAAAATATAGACCAACACACGGCTTGTCTGGGAGACAAGGCAGTCAGTGTGGTGTGCGGTAGATGATCAGGGATCATCTACATTGATAAAAATAGAAATTGTGTTACGGTGGATCTTTGTTTTGCGTACACGTGTCCCTAACAAAAGACTTGCGTACGCAATCCAAAGGCAGACGCACGCAGCGTACGTTACGCAACGTAGCGTCCGGTTACGCCCACGTAGCTCAAGTCACGAAAAGTTGAATTAGCGCAAAGCGATAATTAGCGCAAAGGCGATAAGTAACGCACAGCGGTAAATAACGCGACGCGGTAAATAACGCAAATCTATTTTTGGAAAAATCTGAAATTTAGTTTAACAGATCCTGCTCCAAATTGGTAACACTGCTGGGCTGAAGAAAAATTTCTGCGCAGAAATAGATATAGAAACAAAGTGTACATGTGTTGAGTGAGTGTGTTTTTATCACATAAGTTTATATAACTTAGAGGTTGAACCAAAAGGAAAGTCGGGTACTCGTCAAGGAACATACGTGTAAGTGACATATACGGTGGCTAGGGAGGCATCCCTGGTTAAATAAATATTTGAGCATTAGAGTATAGCGGACCATAAGGTAACAGACCAGGAGGTCATAAGGTAACAGACCAGGAGGTCATAAGGTAACCGACCAGGAGGTCATTAACAGACGGTAACAGACCAGGAGGTCATAAGGTAACAGGTAAAATAAACAAAGAGGTCCGCTATAAAGGTACAAGAGGCACAACGCCTGGGGTGTTGGTGCAGAACCCATATAGGCCATACAAGCTCTTGCTGAAGGAATCGCGGCCGGAAACATCGATTCCATTAATCTTTCAGTACATGACAAGTAGTGCTTATGTACTGAACGATTGGACCGCACGTAATTGTGTGCAGTAGTTAGTAATCTGACCTAATACCATTAGAGTAAAGTGGTCACAAACGCTATTTGTACATTCTGACGTGATTTGTGTAATTTTTTATTTTTAAAGGGAAGTTCGCTGGTCACTCAGGAACTATCTAACAACCCCACCTTTACTGGAAAGAGTAAGTGTCCTGCGGGTAACCCTCATATGTTCCAGTAAACACAGGTTCACAGGGGCCCTGAGTTGGGTACAGCAGCTCTGGTTACAGTGATTGCAGTACTGGCCAACGTGGGCGAGAAGTGAGTGGGGTACTTGGTAAACCGCCACCGCCAGCCTGCCCAGGACATCTTGGTTTGTTTGTAAGGGTTCGCTGAAAACCTTGATATAAAGATCAAAGGAGTAGTAAGCAACACCTGCAGATTATGGGGGCCAGTTGTTCAGGTAGGGGGCGATCAACCTCGGTTCGGGTTGATTTAGGGAACCGGCCAGTCGGGTCGGCACGATATGTGATGTGTGAGAAATATGGAAATCACGCTGAAGTTTTATGTGATGAATGGAAGAGAATGACTGTACATGATGGGGAGAAGTTCCCAAGAATAGGTAGCTTCAGCCCAAAAGTGTTACAAAATTTAAGGAGGAGGATATGTCTCATTGAACCAACAAAGAGACGAAGTAAACATTATGATTATTTGCAGTTATGGCAACAGGAAGGTGAATTACAAAGAGATTCAATTGACTTTTCTGACTCTTATCTTGAGGGGAGAGATATGGCAGCAGGGAGGATTGTGGTTGCGGAGAAAAGCACAAGGTGGAACAATAAAAACGCTCTTAGCAACTGTAATATAGATTATAAGAATAAGTGTAATAAATGTAACAATGATTATTGTAATACTGTTGAATGTACAACTATTAACCTATGCAAGTTGCACCCCATGTCAAACTTCCCTCAGGAATACAAACAAGAAAGTGAGCCCAGAACGATGTCAGCACCTCTTCCAGCAACCATCACAAAAGCCATCCAGGTGGACGCGACCAAATTGGTAAAGGCAATAATCAAACCCCCTAACGAAGGGTCAGGTGAGGTCGTGTCCACAGGTACGTACAATGTTTTATATCACGCACAAACAAATGTACCCCATATTATAAGACCAACACAAGATGATGTAACTGAGTTCGATCTGGCCAGGGTGATCTCAGTCCCCAATGGGAAGACTGACGATCAGGGAATCATTCCCGTCAAGGACAGTGCAATGCACTGTCTCTGGTCCCGGACCGAATTGAGATCAATTATGTCTGAATTTCCTGATCCTAGGAAAAATCTAGCCAAATGTCAAAGGTTTATTAAAGAACTAGGAAACGCCACAGGACCCACCAACCAAGAGTGGCGGACAGTGCTGAGGGCATGTTTGCCCTCCAGTGTTGACCCTGCAAAATTCATTGCTGATTGTAAATTAGACACGGAGGTACCTTGTATGGAGGAACACAATCAGGAATGTATTAGGCAGATTAACCGACAGTTAGGAATATATTTCCCAGCCGCTGTCAAGTGGAATGACATTTTCTCCATAAGGCAAAACGAAAGGGAAAATGTTTCTAATTATTTCAATCGAGCACTGCAAATAATGGCTAGAAACACTGGGATCGCAGACATCAAGACAAATGCACAACATAAAGGAATAGCGGTTAAGGTATTAATGAATGGTTTAAAGGATGAATTAAAAACAAAGGTACAGACCACCAACCCAAACTGGAGAGATATCTCGGTGACCGCACTAAGAGAGGCCGTCATTAATCATGATCAGAATATCACCAGATACAGAGAGTCACTAAGAGATAAGTTAATGGCAGCAAATATACAGGCCCTAACCACAAGACCACCCCAACAAAAGCCCCACACCCCTGCGAGAAATCCAGATATGGAAGTCTGTTACAATTGTCATAAAAAGGGACACTTTGCAAGAGATTGTAGATCAAGAGAAAGACAACACCATAATCATGAAATCCAAGGAATCAGGGAAGAACAGGGGAAACGGTTGATGATGATGAGCATCCGAGCGTTTGAGGAGGCATCAAATCAGCCAAAACCCCAGTTCACTGACACTCGGAGAAAGCCAAGGATCTGTTACAATTGTAGAAGAGAAGGGCATTATGCCAACAACTGTAATAACCCACATAAAGTTAGACCCCCTAGACCAAGAAATGAGCAAAATTACAACACACACCATTATAATCAGAGATCAGATAGGAGAAATTTTGAGCCACACCCATGATAGGTAGTCAAGAAAGGTGATCATAGGACTGATGGTAAGCCTGAGGTAACGGTTAACAAAGTGGGAGGTCATTCACTGAAAGACACAGGAATGACCAGGTGAAACGTTGTAAATGTATCAGTGAAATGTTTTTTTTTTTTCTCTCTCTCTCTCTATCCCCATCTCTGACGAGTATTGGTAAGAATTCACACATTGCATACCCACTTGGTCCTTGCAGAAGTCTACCAAACCCCAGCATGACCTCCGCCACAATGTATTTCTGGCCAGATACAGACAGTGGAGTAATGCAGGTGCTGGTGGGGAGGGACTGCTCAAGGAGACCAGTAGACACATAGATATGACAGCCTAATAAGTCTGACAATGTTTTTCTAATGCTAACAATGTTTTCTTAATGTTGACAATGTTTAAAAATGTTTTGTTTCTCTTTTCTCATTGGTGGTTATTGTCGAGTTATGTAATGTATATATGCACATGAATTGTTCTCTATCTCTTTTGTTTTTTTGTTGTCTCTCTCTTCCCACTCATGTTTCCATGGTTTAAAGATGGTATGTCACCCCTCAGTTGGACCAATGGTAATGCCAGATTTTTTTCTCCTTACAGAAAGATCGCCGGTTAGGAAGGAATATTGCATCACCAGAATGTTCGTTTGGAAGACTGAGAGACAGCACCTTTGAGAGGACAGCAGAACAAGAAGAACAACAAGACGAGAGAACTTATTATCGTAACAAGTTCTCTCCCCCTCAAACTGTTTTCTTATGCCCCCTTTACAAATTTCTTCTTTTCTCCTCCTGTAAGATGGACTTGCCCCAAGAGACTGTGATATGGATTTTCCCGTTAACCATGATGTTGACCAGAGCAGTCTGTTTCGGTGAGAGTACCAGTGAGGTCGAGAAAGGATCCAGAAAGGTCCTGATGACTGAGACGGAGGTGTAAATTTCCAATAGCAACCCAATCACCAAGCAAAGGCGAGTACCGGGCACGATCTAACAACCATGTTATCTGTAAACATTTTCTTTGAAGGATTGTTAGTTCAAAAAGAAAAACTGTATCTGTAGGCTCTGTGACAATGGTTGAAGATGGATGCATAAAGAAATGCCAATCCAGTCTTAATATCCATATGGACCAGCATCCATTGAGTGACCATCACTCCTTAGTGGGTAACGTGTAAAATAAAACAGATTGTTGGGTATGCTCTCAAGTACCTCAGGGTCATAGCAAATCAGGGCTAGTACCATTTCCTTTAACGTTAGGGGAGGTACTTGAGCTAAGGGGTGGGAGACCGGTGGACCGGAGATTTAACATCTCCAGCCCTCCTAGTTTGAAGCTCCACCAATACCATGTGGATAGGTCCCTCTTATGTTTTAATATCTCCAATCCCCGTAAGCCGGGAAATTGGGAAGTGTCATGGAGCAACCTTACCATGACCTTTTCACATAGAGCAGATAGAATGCCTACAGATACAGAGCTTGTACGCCACATAGCCAGTAGAGGAAAATCTTTCCGGTATCGATATACCTTAGGAAATAGGATTACTAGAGTTGGAGGAGTATCACCAGGATACTGTGCACATATCGTACAAACTGATACGTGCATTAAGCAGATGGAAGAATTAGGGTCAGGAGATTTCACCTGGAAGGTTTGTAACATGGTAATGTCCTTCTCCGTCCCATTTGTTCTCCCCGATGATGCATATTTCATATGCGGGAGAAAGGCGTACAAGTGGCTTGCCCCAAACTCTGAAGGATTGTGTTATATTGGAAAAGTATTGCCTGAAGTGATGACTGTTACACATGACAAAATGAAGGACATACACCGTGGTGCCCAAGCTCCTTATACTCACACTCATTACGAGCACCGAGTTAAAAGACAACTGTCAGAAAGGTTAGAGCATCCGGCCTCTGATCTTATCCATGAATCCACCGGGATTCAGGTTCTGGTAGCGTTAGATTTCACTCGCACCGCTCGGGGAGTGATGAATTATAGATACATTTCCGCACTCGCCAATTTGTTAGATAATATCACCGAAATGTATGATGACACGTTTAGATACACTGGAAGAGAACTTCAAGCTTACAAAACAGAACTAGTTCAGCATAGGATGGTTCTTAATTATCTTACAGCAGTAACAGGCGGATATTGTGTTACATTGGCAACACAGTACGGCATAAAGTGTTGCACGTATATCACAAATAGCACCGAGGATCCGGTAGAGGTCATAGACCAAAAGATGGACGATATTCTCCAATTGGAGTGGGAATTTCGTCGGAAACACAATCTCACCCTTGCTGCTGTAGGTAATGAGCTGACTGGTTGGGTGTCATGGTTGAACCCGCGAAATTGGTTCTCCGGTTTAGGAGACTGGGCTCAAGGAGTCATAATGGATGTTGGAAAGTTTCTACTATGTATCTTGGGTGTCGTTATATCGATTGGATTGATATTTAGATGCAGGCAGGCTTTAATGAGGTGCAAACAAAGTACAAAAGTGATGAGCTTGAGGAGTGAGGAAACCGTAATTAACCTGGATTTGATTTATGACCCAATGATAGAAACCAGGATGTGATGAAAATGCGATTATACGGTCCGTTTCTTTCACCTGTTTTTCTGCTTTTCTCCAAGATACAAAGACCCCCTTGGACGAGGAAGTTGACGAGACGCTATACAGACAACAGACAAGCACCAAAGATGAAGTTTTGACAACCTATGATATGGACACTTGATGAACTTTGCCATGGATCCCCAGTTTCCCTAGTATTTTTAAACTCACGCTAGCCCAACATTTTTTGTAAATCCGATGGCTCTGACAAAGCTATTTGCTCATGCCCAAGGAGCAATACAGCGCAAAGAAGACGACTCTCAACAGATACCGAACACAACTTCAACGACAGATGTACATTTCCCTGACATAGAATATCATTGCATTTTCCATAAGTGTTCTTTATCTTCATCTCTACAACCCTCAGGTAAATGACACACATAGACGATAGGGAATACAGGCACAGATATCAGCAACCACATACCTCCCTCATTCATGTATCATCAACTAAAATGTGCATCCCCATTTTGTTACAACTGAAAGCCGAAATGAGCTCGGTAGAGTTTGACAGCCCATCCACAGGCCCTTAGTACGGGATAAGAAGGAATTCAAATGTATACTTCGCAATACCTCGAAGCTTGATTTACCACACGTACGGCACGATGATACGTGACCCTCCAAACATGGACTCATACACACATGCTTCTGCTATCTCACTAGGTCATACCCTCTTCACACCTACTCCTCTCTCCTTCCTTACCCCACCATGGAAATCAATTAACCCCTGACTTACATTTTTCTCCTTTTTTTAAATGTTTTAGAAGGTGGCAGTTATTATTGACTGCCAAAGGGTGGACTGTCAAAGTCAGAAAAATGTCTCTATGCACGTTGCCATATTTGCACCGCACACTGGTCTGCGCTGCGCATGCGTACGCTCTCCCGTGAAGGCGCATACCCGCAATAGCGTGCACCCGCGGGCGCACGGTATGCGTATTTACGGTAGAGTTTATGTAATCGTAGCGTGCGACTCATTCGTTACATATTTTCAGTATTAATGTAGTTTGTAGATCATGATCCCTTTGATAGTTTCTGAAAGTTTGGTTAATATAGAATGTCCCTGAGCTGAGGAATCCCTCTTTGTATTGTAGGAAGGGTCTAACAGGAGTCATGCAGCAGTGTTTGGTACCCATCGGAAGAGTATTTAATTAGCAATATTCCGGTGTTGGTTTGGAGCGTATTAATCGCTCGTGCGGATAGTTATGGACATAAGAAGTTTATGTCCATTTCTACTATTTACTCATACTCAGGTATGCGGCGGGAAACCTAGTTCCCCACCCACCTGAGCTGTTTGAAATCGTCACAGCCCACCTGTATGAATCAACCTATGACCTTTTGTTATGATGCAGGGCCGAATTCCGACGTCCAATGGACAATGGGATTGTAGGGACTGTAGGATTGCATTGTGTGTGGGGCATAAATAGGCAGGCCGACCACATCCAGCTCTCACTCTTCAACGGTTCTCATTGCTGAAAATCGGGTGCTGGATGTCCAGGCGCATGCGATCGTTTCCCTTTGTGCGTAAGTTTTCTCTCCGTAATCATTGTCTTACTGTGAGCCAATTTCTCTCATCTCTCTCCATTTCTCTCTCTCTCTCTCTCTCCTTTCTCTTTTCTCTCACATCTCCCCTAGACTAGTATTGTATTGTATTAGATAGTATTGTATTTTGGTTAGGAAGTCTCTGTTATATTGTAGTGTATCATTTGTACTGTTATCCCCTTTTACAAGTATATTAGATATAATACAGTTAATAGGCTTTGGACCCTAAACCAGTATCTGTGTATTTTCTATAGTGTTAAGTGTTCACTTGAGCGTCGGTGACGCTCAAGCAGCTTTGTAGTTAGTCAGGTTACACAAGGTTGCACTTACACCCTGTATTCACATTAAGGTATTCTGTGTATTTCATTGGTATAAGGTTTAGACATAAAGGTATAGCGTTGTGAGCGTCTGCGCCGCTGGTGATCTCCTCGTGGTCTCGAGCGTCCGCTACGCCATAGCGAATCATTACTCTAGTCATAGCCCTTAACGTGCTGTCCTGTGATCACTGGGCCGTGAGCGAACGTGACGCTTGAGCGTCTCGCCTACGGCTGAGCGATCGTTACGCAAATAGCGTACCCTTACGGTACTTCTTAAGTAAGCAGCGTACAGTGTTCTTAGACTTCATAAAGGGTTGTTTATACGACAAAGGAATTTAGCATTGTCACATCTCAGTACAGAAAAACAATGGCTCTTACTATTGAAAGAAAACCATCATACTACCATCACTCCAGTGAAATGGCAAAGACAATCCCGGCTTTCCCTCCAGGTAATGTGAATGCGTAGAACGCAGGTAAACTTTTTTATAACCGGGACAGGAGGACAAGGCCCTGAACCTGGCGCACCTCTGTTTGGCGTTGCGTACTACTTCCCCTTCCAGAGGCGCAACGGCAATATCCATTAGAAAATCAGGGAGGTGAAACATCTGTAACTCCAGAACATCCCCCTTTGGATTCCATAAATAACTCAACGGTCCTAGTCTATTCCCAGACTAAGTGAAAGTAGTAACCGAGTCCTCACCGGAGCGGGGTCCCGCCATATAGACTCTGCGACATGCAGTGTATGTGGTAGAAACAGAAACAACATCCTCTTCTGCGAACCTAATAAGGCTGCAGAACTCTTACCTTTTCACCTTCCACAGGCTGTACAGAAAAGGAAAAAAGAACTGCATCGAACCGATTAAAATGACTGCATCCCACAAAAGAATGCGTCACCAACCGTTGTGAGGAAAACTAACTCCCGAAGTTAGACTTATCAGGAATATCCCCGAGATTGACTGAACTGAGGTATCCCCCCAAACAGCGGGACACTGTCCCAGGGAAATAGTCCATTAACTCTCGGAGTCAGCCTCAGCATTCCCCCGGCCACACTTCCTGTATACGTACGGCAGCCTGCCACAAGGTTATAGAGAAGAACCAGCTTAAGGAACCTCCCCTCTCTCTTTAGGGTAAATCTATCTGATGTCTTACCGAAAACAAACACTCCCTCATGTGCATGTAATACAAATAAGCCCACAGCATAGAAATATAATATCACTTAGCTTTCCTGTATACGATCCTTTGAGATAGGGCCCCGTGTCGACCAGGCGTTGACCATCACAGTATTCTATCCGTGGCGGGAAAAGAATAAACCTTCGGACTTCTGGAGAGGGTGCGAGTCACGGCCGACCTAGAGCTTTATCAACAGAGCGACCAGCACATGAGAAGGAATACTATTACTTCAGTATTCATTATAAATCATAATATGAATATACATATTGTAATACACATATCCAAAATATATATATAACATACATATAAGCAGATTGTTCGGAGCCTTCGGGTCCCCAGTGACATTAATGTGTTCTGAACGTGTATGACCATGTACTGAAAGCCCCAGTTGTGGATCTACCAGGAAACATTATAGTTGACCGAAAACCCTAGTATTCGTCGACAGCAGGGATTAGTAACCAGCCAAAATTTTATTTTTGCGACCCCAAGGGGTCCGAGGGAAGTATACCTATACAAATATCACTCCCCCACAAAAACTACCATGTCTGTGCTCAAGCTACAGGCCCATGGAACCTTACCATACATATACCTATAAAGTATATACACAGGTATAAGTCAGTTACAGCATGTCCATTTACACGCGGTGAAAACAGTTGGTGCCGACAGGGTCACCCACATACTACTGTGCCTCCCATATAGTATTTACTTTCCACCAGCATACCACTACCGACCTGATCAAGTACCCACATACGTCGGCAATGCCGACAGTGAACCCCATAGGTGTTTATGACAGAACACTCACGCCTGTCGACACAAGTGAACTAAAGTGGGTATAACTGACAGGGAGCACACAGAAAATACACACAAGAATGATTTCATACTCATCTCTGAATCAACTAGTGTTATATATGTCCAAATAACACTAAAAGACTGTGCCCCCCCCCCCTTGGCGGGGACAGAGAGAAAATGGCGCTGACTCCAGTGTGTGTGAGGGCTAAGTCCCGCCCCCCTCGGCGCGCTCTAGCCCCGTTATCTTATATATGCAGGCCGGGGATCGTATATAGTGTAAACACACTATATACCACCTGAAAATGCTGTTCAGGGCGCCCCCCGCGCCCTGCACCCAAGTAAATAGTTGGTGTGTGGGAGCACCGGCGCGCCGCGCGACCGACGCTATGAACTGGCGGGGTATCGCACGCGGCGCCCAGGGCCCGTAGCCTCAGTAACTGCTGCCCAGGGTGCTCCCCCCCAGCGCCCTGCACCCTATGAGTACCGCTAGCGTGTGGGAGGACGGAGCGCAGTGCGACCGCTGCTATGAACTGGCGGGGGTATCGTACGCGGCGCCCGGGGCCCGTAGTATGCTCTTTTGCCACTTAAAGCTTGACCTCAGTAACTGCTGCCCAGGGCGCTCCCCCCCAGCGCCCTGCACCCTGTGAGTGCCGTTGGTGTGTGGGAGCACGGAGCGCAGCGCTACCGCTGCGCTTACCTCTGTTACTGAAGTCTTCTGCCGTCTGATGTCTTCGGTTCTTCTCATACTCACCCGGCTTCTGTCTTCTGGCTTCTGTGAGGGGGGTTACGGCGCAGCTCCGGGAACAAGCAGCTAGGCGCACCAAGTGATCGAACCCTCTGGAGCTAATGGTGTCCAGTAGCCTAAGAAGCAGAGCCCTTGAACTAAGAAGAAGTAGGTCTGACTTCTCTCCCCTCAGTCCCACGATGCAGGGAGCCTGTAGCCAGCAGGTCTCCCTGAAAATAAAAAACCTAACATAAAGTCTTTTCAGAGAAACTCAGGAGAGCTCCCCTAGTGTGTGTCCATTCACTCCTGGGCAAAGTCTAACTAAGGTCTGGAGGAGAGGCATAGAGGGAGGAGCCAGTTCACACCCAGTTTAAGTCTTTATAGTGTGCCCAAGCTCCTGCGGATCCGTCTATACCCCATGGTCCTTTTGGAGTCCCCAGCATCCTCTAGGACGTAAGAGAAATTAATTTTTATGCGTCGCAAAACGGCACCAACCTGCACAGAGAGGAGCAATGTGCCGCTCACAGAGGGCTACATCCAGGAAGGAGGCAATCATTCTATTGCAGCGCAGCTGTCTCCCTGGACCAACTGCAGCCCAGCAAAGAGGCTGCTGTCGGTGATAGGTAAGAGGAAGGGGGAGAGGAGGGAGGGGGGGTTGCACAGACTGGGTGTGGTATGAAAGATATATAGTGTCTAGTTAGACAGTCAATAGATAGACACCATATGTTAGACAGACTATAGGTCGACTGGGTCAAAAGGTCGACAGCACAAAAGGTCGACAGGGTCAAAAGGTCGACATAAAAAAGGTAGACACCATGTTTTTTGCATTTTTGTGGTTTGTGTGGATAGTTTTGTCATCTGGGACCCCCAATTGTAGAAAGACATACCCTCGCCACGCTTCGGGCTCGGTGGCTCGCTGCGCTCGCCACAAGGTTTATACCCAACTCTATGCTGACATGGTACAAAATAGTCCAAAAACATGTTAAATTTAAAAAAAAAAAAAATTGTCTATCTTTTTTATGTCGATCATTTTCATGTCGACCTTTTGACCCTGTCAACCTTTTGTACTGTCTACCTTTTTCATGCTGACCTTTTGACCCTGTCGACTTAATGTCTGTCTAACATATGGTGTCTATCTATTGACTGTCTAACTAGACACTGTCTATCTATCAACCGGATACCGCACAGACTAAAGAAGTCCGGACAATCAGTACTCGCTCCCCCATATCTCGGTGCCACTGATATGCCTTTACTAATACATGCTGCTAAACAATGGTAACTCAATTAGGTAAAGCCAATGGGTTCAGATCTCTAGGAGGACATTTCTTGGCCAGGACAAGAGGCTGCTGCTGAGTGCAGGATGCTGGAGAGGGCACGGGACAGGAGTTACAAGTACAGTTACACCAAAACGAACATAATTAAAACACTCCCAATCAATCAAAACCAGGTGCTACTCCACAGGTTCTATTTACTCTGTAACCATTAAAGGCCAGTGGATGGACAACTGGCTCTCTACTATTGTGTGTAACTATAAATTACACTGAGGCATCTTTTTGGTAACAGCTTTAATATTACAATTAACAATGACTGCAGGATTACAAAGCGGTGGACAAAGCTACCTTACTGCTACTGCATTCCGGTCCCATAACCATTGCATCATGCAGCTCACAAATGAGTGTATCACAAACAGAGGTGTAGCTAGGCGCAATGGTGCCCAGACCAAGAGTATGTTTTGTGTGGCACCCCCCCCCCCCCCCTCCCCCTGTACTGACTTCCCCACAGAGATGAACCCCCCCGAACTTTCAATGAAAGTAATACACCAAAATTGCCCCTCCGCGCACCCCCCCCCCCGCTTGATAATCCCTCAGTGCCTCAATGAAAATAATATCCTAGAAAAGCCATGCCACACCGGATAATCCTACTAAATTACAATCCCTCAGGTTGCTGCGGCACAGCTCTCTCTGCCTCTCAGGCAATTCTGGGACATTAGTTTCATGTTTCAATAAAAATAAATGTCCTAGAATTGCCTGAAGGCCAGAGACAGCTGTGCTGCAGCAGCCTGAGGGCAAAGAGAGCTGCTTCGGCAGCCTGAGGGGCAGAGAGAAGTGCTGCAGCAGCCTGAGAGGCAGAGAGAGGTGGTGCAGCGGCCTAAGGTGCTGCAGATTCTAAAGCAGAGAGAAGTGCTGCAGCAGAAGCTTGGGCAGAGAGAGGTGCTGCAGCATCAATGAAGAGAGAAGCACTGCAGCAGCCAGGGCAGAGAGAGTGCTATAGCAGCAAGGGCAGAGAGATGTCCTGCAGAAGCCGGGACAGAAAGAGGTGCTGCAGCAGCTAGGGCAGAGAGAGCTGTTGCAGCATCTGAAGTAGAGACATGTGATGCAGCTTCCAGGAAAGAGAGAGGTGCTGCAGCAGCGGGTGCAGAGAGTGGTGCTGCAGGACAGAAGAAACCCTGCTGCACAGCTACAAGCGAGACATATAAAAAGGGCTGGCAGAGCTCCGGCATGTGCCGGCTGTCAGTGTCAGTGTTCCCTACCTAGTCTCTGAGTCCGAGTCAGTGTGAGCCCCTCTGCTCCTCCTCTTCCAGTCTGCGGCTGCCAGTACAGTGGGCCGTGGAAACTAGGGGTGACGGTCGGCAGTGCGCCCACTACCTTTTTCAGCGCCCGGAGCTCCCGCTCCACCGCAGCCACCCTCACTACACACCTGATCACAAAACCCTAAACAAATATTTACATTTTTTCAAGAAGCCAAATAGCTTGAGGGCAAGGGGTTATAATCATGGATTCCAAACTTTGTAATAAGATTGTGGGCACTGATTACTTACTTATACGCCTTACACACGGAGCGTTTGACCCCGATTATTGTCGTGTTAACCCAGGTTGTGACTTGGTGTGAAAGGGTCCCAAAAAAATAAATAAATAAATAACTCTGTTCCATTTACCTGGGAATCCAACTCTGGATGCTTGCAGGGTTAGTCCTGGGAAGGACCCATATCAGGGGTCAGTTAGAACAGGTAACCTGGGTCATCCAACCCGGGTTCTGTTCACAGCGTAGGGAAAGCCACAATCCCAGCACAAGCAGGGTCATCTCCAGGCAGAGATTGGTATAATATGTCCTAATAAAAGGTGAGGCAGGCATTCACTAATGACTTCACAAATTAAATATCAACATACAGTATGCCAGTGTTTATAAAAAGGTACAATCCCCAAATGGCCTTTTATGCTTTCTTAAGCCAAAAACTCTGTAACAAGAGGCAGCTGTTGATATCCATTTTTCCAACGTTCCTTCTATAAAGCTAGGTACACACCTATCAGACCACTCTGCAGTACAGATAAAGACTCCGACTTTCTGAGCGATTATCCAATCACTGTGCATACTGAGCTAGTTTTACCTCATTGTATGATTTCTTCTAGGTGATCAGGAGGTCTGGCATCATCATTTTTAAGCAGGATTAAAAATCCAGATAGGACAACTGCATGAGAGTTTGAAGCAGTTTTTCAGCTAACACTCCTACGTAATTATTGGGCTATCAAAAGATATCGGATCGACAATTGCATAGGTGTGTAATCATCTTAACTCCTGTTACCTTTGCAAAATCAGTCTGTAGTAGAGTCTGCTGTCTGCAAATGCATTTCTTGGAAACATTTGTCAGAGTGAATGAAACCTGATCTCTTCACGTCTGAGCCAGTCAGTCACAAAGCACCTCAGAGGTTAGGCTTGCTTTATGCGTTCTTAAACATTTCTCCTCTCTACATCTTATTTCATGTGAGTGGGTCTCCATGGAAATGTATGTCATGCAAACTGTAAATCATTCAAAGCAGGATGACTCAAAAATCCTAAGGAGAAATTAATGAAGCCATGTGCACAGCACAGGTAACCAGTGTGAATTGTGTTAAACAAACAAATCTCTTTTTTTCTCTACTGCACCTAAGTAGTATTCCTAATTAGCATAGAATTTTATCAAACTACAAGAAAGGAGTTGTAAGGTATGACAGTCACAACCGCCAATAAATTATATAAAAAAAAAAAAAAATTGAAAGCAGATTTGTACATTGTACACCATCTAAGTACATTTTTTCGGTCTACAAAAAACGGTCTTTGTAGAATAAAAACAAAAAAAATCTATAGAAACAATATGCAAAAACAGAGTCAGACAAAACAAAATTAAGTTAACAGCAGAATAAGTAATAGCTAATAAAATAATTTTATATTCATTACACATACAATGTATACAAATTAGAAGACTGTAACAAATGCTCTTACTGCACTAGGTAAACACAACAGTGTCAGGCATGTAATAATGGCATTATTATAAATGTGTTCCATGACCTTTCCAATGAATCTATACATGGCCAAGAGCTTTTGTCACTGCAAATGCAATACATTGTTGTACAGTACTACAGAGGGACAGTAGGTTAAGCAGACCTCTGGCAGAATGTAGCTATGCTAGCCAGCTTGCTCTCCAAGTTCCCAGGGAAAACAAATGAGTATTGGAAAGTGTGTTCATGCAAAGCATTACATCATATGTTAACAATGCCAGGTGAGGAAAATAGCTATTCACTTAGGACTACTGATAAAAGACAACATTAACACGTTCAGTGCCATGCCTGGTCTAGTGATCTGCGCTATTGCCTAACCTGCACTGCATATTAGACTTCCCCATCCTCCTCCATTAGAACTGATCTCCTTTCTACATAAATTATAGGAAAGATGTCATGCATCAAACTGCTAATCTCTGTATTACTTGCCAGCTGACCTGTTCCTTCCATCAGAGAAAGGACACACACAAAACACAACAAACAACTGCAGACGCCTTATTGTAGGCTGCTCCCCATGTATTGATATCTGGTGGATATCACGAGTTTGGAGGACTCTGTGGAGTTTAATGCACATCACATGATTTTGGGCTGTCCTGCAGAGAATCTCACTCAGAGTGCAGCCAGCGAGCATCAAACACCGTCATACACAGCTATACACCGCATGCAGTCACAGTGCTTCCCGTGGGCTACACTGCACATGCGCCTCCTGTGTTACCCGGTGTGCACTGTGCGCACTGCGCTGCACAGTGGGGAATGTGTCACTCATGATGTACTTCACTCCTGCTTCCCACTAATCTTATATGAGCCCTCTCTAATAACAAGCAGCTACTGTACGCTTCCTGCAGGATACAGCGCCCAGTCACTAGAACACTGGGGATACATTCTACATGAATTACATAAATAAATATTATATTTTTATCTAGGAGTTAATATATTTGGTACAGTAAAATTACGATACAATGTTGCATGCAAATGAATGTTACCCGGGGAATAATCGAAATGATTTAACTGAGTAATGTATACCGAAACCAGTAAGCATGCTGTAGTATGCACTACAGATATGTCCGCACAATCAGCTCTTGCAGCTGACAGAGAGGAACCTTTTCCTTTTCTCACTCCTGGTTTAACTACTAGAGCAAAGTCATATGCAAAATGGCGTACCGGGCTCCAAGGACATGGCTCTCCTAGTACTCATTCTGTTTGCTATGTGAAAATGGTCCGTTTGTTGAATGGTTTGGCGGAAGGAGCCCCGTTCAGCCTCTCGCCACGAATATATTTCAATATCCCAAGAAATATACATACAGACCTCGGATTTATCGCAAAACCGAATGTCACCATCAGAGGTCCTTTGTTATCTACCATTACGGGATGTCTGGTAACCCTATGCACATTAGATTAATTTAAAGTCACCATCACACTATGCCTACTATATATTCCTTTTACCAATAATGAATGCTGCAATGATTAGTTCATCAAGCACATAGTGTAAATGTTATGTCATTACAATACACACATACTCCTGTACGTGTGTGTGTGTGTGCATATATATATATATATATATATATATATACATACATACATACATACATACATACATACATACATACATACACAGGTTGAGCATCCCATATCCAAATATTCCGAAATACGGAATTTTTTGAGTGAGATAATGAAACCTTTGTTTTCTGATGGCTCAGTGTACACAGACTTTGTTATTAAAGTTATTAAAAATATTGTATTACATGACCTTCAGGCTGTGTGTATGGGATCAGTACTAAATCCCGCTGGACGGGATCCCAGCGGTCGACATACCGACGCCGGAATCCCGACCACACAATCCCGAGAGGGGTGGCGAGCGGAACGCGACCCTTTGCGGGCTCGCTACGTTCGGCACACTATTATATTCACCCTCTATGGGTGTCGTGGACACCCACGGAGGGAGAATATGTCGGGATTGTGCTGGTCGGGATTCCGGCGTCGGTATTTCGACCGCCGGGATCCCGTCCAGCGGGATCTTGACCGCCTCCCGTGTGTATAAGGTGTATATGAAATATAAATGAATTATGTGAATGTACATACACTTTGTTTAATGCACAAAGTTATAAAAAATTACCTTCAGGCTGTGTGGATAAGGTGTATATGAAACAAATGCATTCTGTGCTTATATTTAGGTCCCCTCGCCATGATATCTCATTATGGGATGCAATTATTCCAAAATACGGAAAAATCCCATATCCAAAATACTTCTGGTCCCAAGCATGCATTTTGGATAAGGGATACGCAACCTGTATATATATATTATATATATATTTATTATGCAATACCGGGGGTCGGTACCCCGACAGCCAGTAAATTAACTACATCATAGAGAGAGAGATGGATGGCCCGGCACTCCACAAATGTCCCAGCTGCCACGGGTGTCCTCTGTAGAATCTTTCGCAATAGTATATACACCCCCTGACGAAGTCCTCTGATGAAATGCGTTGGGCGTGGCTTACTGAGCGTTGAACGTGCTAACGTCACCCGGCTGGTCCCTGTGCAGTTACGAGCGGTGCTCGCGGTAACTGAAGTCTGCTGTGCAAGCGATTACGTGAGGGAGCTTTCCAGAGGCTCATTCATTGTATGACAGCAATAAGCGGATCATCTAAAGCTGTTTTTTATTAAATGGTACTGTGATTTTTTTTTTTTACCCACGTCTGTGCCCTCCACTTTCTTTATATATATATATATATATATATATATATATATATACACACACACACATACGCACATACATACATACATACATACATACATACATACATACACACACACAAAACAAAATAGGACTTTAAAACTACCATAGTAAGAGCTTATCACAATGGAATATGTTTAAAATTAAGTTGAGTTAATTACATAAGTCCATGGCTAGCGATATATGGGCAGATGCCCCTGCCAAGCATACAGACCTGTGGGCCTAATTCTTGTTTGTATACATGCCTATGCAGCTGTGGTTTTTCAGGCTGTGGAATTATCCCAAGTGAAACTGCTACCCAGAAAACAATATAGAAGCCCACCGAAGCCATCGCAAAGTCCTCAGTAATTGATTACATGTACGCAGCACCGACACAAAAACGAGAAACATCCAGTCCTCTAGTGAGTCTATGGTAACGCAGACTGGCAGCAGCAATAGTGACGCTGGCGCCATGTTTCTCTACGTACATGATCGCAGCTGAAAGCCGATACATGCCCAGAAAACGGACATGACACGTCTGCGTTTTTTCCGCCACTTTCTGTTACCTCCTCTAAATTGTCCCTTCCTGTCAATAACTCTTTGCTTTAAAAATCTCACTGTAAGCGGCAGTACAAAAGGTACCCTAGGGCGAGTGATTTTAGTCAATCACTTTGCAAATGCCCATGCGAATGGATCCTTCACACCATCCCATCGCCGTTGTAGACATCCGACGCGCGTGCACATTGTGGCTCAGACACATGCACCATACAGATCTGATCGCCCACTGTGCGAAAACGCAAAGCAGCGATCAGTTTTGAATGACCCCTTATGTCCAGCTCAAAGCAGGTTTCCTCTTAGTAATCCAACTGAAGGACATGGCATGCAGACGACTGGGTTAAACAATTATATTTCAGTGACTGCTTATGGCCAACATGGGTTAACCTTCCACAGGGAATTAATATAAAGTGGCAAGATTTGAGCACAAAAGTGCTTCATTTTACTGGCTGGATCTTAAGGACTTCTGGGCGGTTGACCGATAACTGCACACACAGCTCTCCTGGTAAATTGATTTTGGGCATCCCAAAATGTTTCCAGTAATATTCAGTTGTATAATTCTTGGGCATACTGAAATTTTTGCGGTACACACGCTAACACAGCCAATTTATAGATATTGGTGCTTTCTAAATATATCCATACCTAAGTAGAGATCAGTTTCACAAAACAGCTTGCTCTATAAAATAATTGTAATTTACATTCTCAAATACACATTAGGCTGCAGCTTTGACCTACAAAGGCCACTCCCCATGGTTGACAGTGATCACACTCAATACAACCTTAACCATACCAAAAACTAGGCTGTCGGTTAAAATAAAAATATTCTAAAATAAGGAGATTTACGGTAGACTTACCATAGTTAAATCTCTTTCTGCGAGGTACACTGGGTTCCACAGGGAATACATCGGGGTGTAGAGTTGGATCTTGATCCAGAGGCACCAACAAGCTAAAGCTTTAACTGTTCCCAGGATGCATTGCATGGCCTCCTCTATAACCCCACCTCTGGATACTGGAGCTCAGTTTCGTTAACCAGTCCAATGCAGTAGCAGGTAAAAGAGAAGGCAGATGTTAGTCAAGCAGAACCACATTCTCACGACAGGAGAAGGGACCAGCGGCTAATGCCATACAAACCCAAACAAGCTAAGTACGTCAGGGTGGGCGCCCTGTGGAACCCAGTGTACCTCACAGAAAGAGATTTCTCTATCGTCCTAAGTGGATGCTGGGGTTCCTGAAAGGACCATGGGGGATAGCGGCTCCGCAGGAGACAGGGCACAAAAGTAAAGCTTTTACAGGTCAGGTGGTGTGTACTGGCTCCTCCCCCTATGACCCTCCTCCAGACTCCAGTTAGATTTTTGTGCCCGGCCGAGAAGGGTGCAATTCTAGGTGGCTCTCATAAAGAGCTGCTTAGAGAGTTTAGCTTAGGTTTTTTATTTTACAGTGATTCCTGCTGGCAACAGGATCACTGCAACGAGGGACAGAGGGGAGAAGAAGTGAACTCACCTGCGTGCAGGATGGATTGGCTTCTTGGCTACTGGACATGAAGCTCCAGAGGGACGATCACAGGTACAGCCTGGATGGTCACCGGAGCCACGCCGCCGGCCCCCTCACAGATGCTGAAGCAAGAAGAGGTCCAGAATCGGCGGCTGAAGACTCCTGCAGTCTTCTTAAGGTAGCGCACAGCACTGCAGCTGTGCGCCATTTTCCTCTCAGCACACTTCACACGGCAGTCACTGAGGGTGCAGGGCGCTGGGGGGGGGGGCGCCCTGGGAGGCAAATGAAAACCTTTAAAAAGGCTAAAAATACCTCACATATAGCCCCAGAGGCTATATGGAGATATTTACCCCTGCCTAAATGTACTAAATAGCGGGAGACGAGCCCGCCGAAAAAGGGGCGGGGCCTATCTCCTCAGCACACGGCGCCATTTTCTGTCACAGCTCCGCTGGTCAGGAAGGCTCCCAGGTCTCTCCCCTGCACTGCACTACAGAAACAGGGTATAACAGAGAGGGGGGGCAAAATAAATGGCAATATATTAATATAAAAGCAGCTATAAGGGAGCACTTAATCATAAGGCTATCCCTGTCATATATAGCGCTTTTTGGTGTGTGCTGGCAGACTCTCCCTCTGTCTCCCCAAAGGGCTAGTGGGTCCTGTCTTCGTATAGAGCATTCCCTGTGTGTCTGCTGTGTGTCGGTACGTGTGTGTCGACATGTATGAGGACGTTATTGGTGTGGAGGCGGAGCAATTGCCAAATATGAGGATGTCACCTCCTAGGGGGTCGACACCAGAATGGATGCCTTTATTTGTGGAATTACGGGATAGCGTCAACTCGCTTAAGCAGTCGTTTGCCGACATGAGGCGGCCGGACACTCAATTAGTGCCTGTCCAGGCGCCTCAAACACCGTCAGGGGCTGTAAAACGCCCCTTGCCTCAGTCGGTCGACACAGACCCAGACACAGGCACTGATTCCGGTGGTGAAGGTGACGAATCAACCGTATTTTCCAGTAGGGCCACACGTTATATGATTTTGGCAATAAAGGAGATGTTACATTTAGCTGATACTACAGGTACCACTAAACAGGGTATTATGTGGGGTGTGAAAAAACTACCAGTAGTTTTTACCGAATCAGAAGAATTAAATGACGTGTGTGATGAAGCGTGGGGTGCCCCGATAAAAAACTGCTAATTTCAAAGAAGTTATTGGCTTTATACCCTTTCCCGCCAGAGGTTAGGGAGCGCTGGGAAACACCTCCTAGGGTGGACAAAGCGCTAACACGCTTATCAAAACAAGTGGCGTTACCCTCTCCTGAGACGGCCGCACTTAAAGATCCATCAGATAGGAGGATGGAAAATATCCAAAAAGGTATATACACACATGCAGGTGTTATACTACGACCAGCTATTGCGACTGCCTGGATGTGCAGTGCTGGGGTAGTTTGGTCAGAGTCCCTGATCGAAAATATTGATACCCTGGACAGGGACAATATTTTACTGTCGTTAGAACAAATAAAGGATGCATTTCTTTATATGCGTGATGCACAGAGAGATATCTGCACACTGGCATCACGGGTAAGTGCTATGTCCATTTCGGCCAGAAGAGCTTTATGGACACGACAGTGGACAGGCGACGCGTAGAGGAGTTATTTGGGGTCGGTCTATCGGATTTGGTGGCCACGGCTACGGCCGGGAAATCCACCTTTCTACCTCAAGTCACTCCCCAACAGAAAAAGGCACCGACCTTTCAACCGCAGCCCTTTCGTTCCTTTAAAAATAAGAGAGCAAAGGGCTATTCATATCTGCCACGAGGCAGAGGACGAGGGAAGAGACAGCAACAGGCAGCTCCTTCCCAGGAACAGAAGCCCTCCCCGGCTTCTACAAAAGCCTCAGCATGACGCTGGGGCTTCGCAAGCGGACTCGGGGGCGGTAGGCGGTCGTCTCAAGAATTACAGCGCGCAGTGGGCTCACTCGCAGGTAAATCCCTGGATCCTGCAGATAATATCTCAGGGGTACAGGTTGAAATTAGAGACAGAGCCACCTCGCCGTTTCCTGAAGTCTGCTTTACCAACGTCCCCCTCAGAAAGGGAGACGGTTTTGGAAGCCATTCACAAGCTGTATTCTCAGCAGGTGATAGTCAAGGTACCTCTTCTACAACAAGGGAAGGGGTATTATTCCACTCTTTTTGTGGTACCGAAGCCGGATGGCTCGGTAAGGCCTATTCTAAATCTGAAGTCCTTGAACCTGTACATAAAGAAGTTCAAGTTCAAGATGGAGTCACTCAGAGCAGTGATAGCGAACCTGGAAGAAGGGGACTTTATGGTATCCTTGGACATCAAGGATGCGTATTTCCACGTTCCAATTACCCCTCACACCAGGGGTACCTCAGGTTCGTTGTACAAAACTGTCACTATCAGTTTCAGACGCTGCCGTTTGGTTTGTCCACGGCACCTCGGGTCTTTACAAAAGGTAATGGCCGAGATAATATTTCTTCTTCGAAGAAAAGGCGTATTAATTATCCCATACTTGGACGATCTCCTAATAAGGGCAAGGTCCAGAGAACAGCTAGTGATGGGTTTAGCACTATCTCAAGAGGTGCTAAAGCAGCACGGATGGATTCTGAATATTCCAAAATCCCAATTAATGCCGACAACTCGTCTGCTGTTCCTGGGGATGATTCTGGACACAGTTCAGAAAAAGGTTTTTCTTCCCGAAGAAAAAGCCAAGGAGTTATCTGACCTGGTCAGGAACCTCCTAAAACCAGGAAAGGTGTCTGTACATCAATGCACAAGAGTCCTGGGAAAAAATGGTAGCTTCTTACGAAGCAATCCCTTTCGGCAGATTCCATGCAAAGGGATCTGTTGGACAAATGGTCAGGGTCGCATCTTCAGATGCACCTGCGGATAACCCTGTCGCCGAGGACAAGGGTATCCCTTCTGTGGTGGTTGCAGGAGGCTCATCTATTGGAGGGCCGCAGATTCGGCATGCAGGATTGGATCCTGGTGACCACGGATGCCAGCCTGAGAGGCTGGGGAGCAGTCACACAGGGAAGAAATTTCCAGGGAGTGTGGTCGAGCCTGAAAAAGTCTCTTCACATAAGCATTCTGGAACTAAGAGCAATCTACAATGCTCTAAGCCAGGCGGAACCTCTGCTTCAAGGAAGACCGGTGTTGATCCAGTCGGACAACATCACGGCAGTCGCCCATGTAAACAGACAGGGCGGCACAAGAAGCAGGAGGGCAATGGCAGAAGCTGCCAGGATCCTTCGCTGGGCGGAGAATCACGTGATAGCACTGTCAGCAGTATTCATCCCGGGCGTGGACAACTGGGAAGCAGACTTCCTCAGCAGACACGACTTTCACCCGGGAGAGTGGGGACTTCATCCAGAAGTTTTCCACATGCTATTAAACCGTTGGGTAAAACCAATGGTGGACATGATGGCGTCTCGCCTCAACAAAACACTGGACAGGTATTGCGCCAGGTCAAGAGATCCGCAGGCAATAGCTGTGGACGCGCTGGTAACACCTTGGGTGTACCAGTCGGTATATGTGTTTCCTCCTCTGCCTCTCATACCAAAGGTATTGAGGATTATACGGCAAAGAGGAGTAAGACTAGTGGCTCCGGATTGGCCAAGAAGGACTTGGTACCCGGAACTTCAAGAGATGGTCACGGACGATCCGTGGCCTCTACTTCTGAGAAGGGACCTGCTTCAGCAGGGTCCTTGTCTTTTTCAAGACTTACCGCGGCTGCGTTTGACGGCATGGCGTTTGAATGCCAGATCCTAAAAGGAAAAGGCATTCCAGAAGAAGTCATTCCTACCTTGATAAAGGCAAGGAAGGAAGTCACCGCGAAGCATTATCGCCGTATTTGGCGAAAATATGTTGCGTGGTGCGAGCAGCGGAGTGCTCCGATGGAGGAATTTCAACTGGGTCGTTTTCCTACATTTCCTGCAATCAGGATTGTCTATGGGTCTCAAATTGGGATCTATTAAGGTTCAAATTTCGGCCCTATCAATATTCTTCCAAAAAGAATTGGCCTCAGTCCCTGAGGTCCAGATTTTTATCAAAGGAGTACTGCATATACAGCCTCCTGTGGTGCCTAAGGTGGCACCGTGGGATCTAAATGTAGTTTTAGATTTCCTCAAATCCAATTGGTTTGAACCACTAAAGAATGTGGATTTGAAATATCTCACATGGAAAGTGACTATGTTACTGGCCCTGGCTTCGGCCGGGAGAGTATCTGAACTGGCGGCTTTGTTTTATAAAAACCCTTATTTAATTTTCCATTCGACATAGGGCAGAGCTGCGGACGCGTCCGCATTTTCTCCCTAAGGTGGTATCAGCGTTTCTCCTGAACCAGCCTATTGTAGTGCCTGCGGCTACAGACGACTTGAAGGACTCCAAGTTGTTGGACGTTGTCAGAGCCTTAAAAATATACATTTAAAGGACGGCTGGAGTCAGAAAATCTGACTCGCTGTTTATACTGTATGCACCCAACAAGTTGGGTGCACCTGCTTCTAAGCAGTCGATTGCTCGTTGGATTTGTAACAAAATTCAACTTGTACATTCTGTGGCAGGCCTGCCACAGCCTAAATCTGTTAAGGCCCATTCCGCAAGGAAGGTGGGCTCATCTTGGGCGGCTGCCCGAGGGGTCTCGGCATTACAACTCTGCCGAGCAGCTACGTGGTCAGGGGAGAACACGTTTGTAAATTTTTACAAATTTGATACCCTGGAAAAGGAGGACCTGGAGTTCTCTCATTCGGTGCTGCAGAGTCATCCGCACTCTCCCGCCCGTTTGGGAGCTTTGGTATAATCCCCATGGTCCTTTCAGGAACCCCAGCATCCACTTAGGACGATAGAGAAAATAAGAATTTACTTACCGATAATTCTATTTCTCGGAGTCCGTAGTGGATGCTGGGCGCCCATCCCAAGTGCGGATTATCTGCAATACTTGTACATAGTTATTGTTAACTAATTCGGGTTATTGTTTAGGAAGCCATCTTTCAGGGGCTCCTCTGTTATCATACTGTTAACTGGGTTTAGATCACAAGTTGTACGGTATGATTGGTGTGGCTGGTATGAGTCTTACCCGGGATTCAAAATCCTCCCTTATTGTGTACGCTCGTCCGGGCACAGTACCTAACTGGAGTCTGGAGGAGGGTCATAGGGGGAGGAGCCAGTACACACCACCTGACCTGTAAAAGCTTTACTTTTGTGCCCTGTCTCCTGCGGAGCCGCTATCCCCCATGGTCCTTTCAGGAACCCCAGCATCCACTACGGACTCCGAGAAATAGAATTATCGGTAAGTAAATTCTTATTTTAACTATGGTAAGTCTACCATAAATCTCCTTTTCTGCAGCGGGGTACACTGTGTTCCACAGGGAATACATCGGGGATGTCCTAAAGCAGTTCTTCATGGGAGGGGACGCACCGTAGCGGGCACAAGAATCCGGTGTCCAAAGGAAGCATCCTGGGAGGCGGAAATATCAAAGGCATAAAACCTAATGAACGTGTTCACCGAGGACCACGTTAGACGCCTTGCACAATTGTTCAGCGGACGCGCCACGGCGGGCCACCCAAGAAGGTCCAACAGACCGAGTGGAAAGGGCTTTGATAGCAGCAGGAGCTGGAAGACCAGCCTGTGCATATGCTTATGCAATCATCATTCTAATCCATCTGGCCAAGGTTTGCTTATTCGCAGGCCAGCCGCATTTGTGAAAACCAAAAAGTACAAAAAGGGTATCGGACCTCCTGAGAGAGGCAGTCCTCTCCACGTAAATACAGATAGCCCGTACCACATCCAAAGACCACTCTTTGGAGGACATACCAGAAGAGATAAAAGCCGGAACCACAATCTCTTGGTTAAGATGGAAAGATGACACTACCTTAGGTAGGTAACTGGGACGAATTCTAAGAACCGCCTGGTCACAGTGAAAAATCAGAAAGGGTGGACGGCAGGACAAAGCGCCTAAGTCAGACACCCTCCTAGCAGAGGCAATAGCCAGCAGAAACATGACCTTAAACGTAAGATATTTAAGGTCCACAGACTTAAGAGGTTCAAATGGAGACTCTTGTAGGGCATTCAAGACAACAGACAGATCCCATGGAGTCACAGGAGGGACATAGGGAGGCTGAACCCATAAAACGCCTTGAGTGAAAGTATGAACGTCAGGAATAGATGCAATCTTCCTCTGAAACCACACCGACAAGGCAGAAATATGAACCTTGAGGGAGGCGAGACGAAGGCCTAAGTCTAGGCTTTGTTGCAGAAAAGCCAAAAGTCTGGAAGTTCTGAAATTGTATGCATCGTAATTCTTAGCAGCACACCAGGTGAAGTAAGAACTCCAGACCCTGTAATAAATCCGTGCAGAAGCCGGTTTGCAAGCCTTTAGCATAGTTTGGATAACCGCCTCAGAGAATCCTTTGGCCCTCAGGAGTGAAGCTTCAAGAGCCACGCCGTCAAAGCCAGTCTGGCCAGGTCCGGGTAGACACAAGGGCCCTGAACGAGGAGATTTGGGCATTGAGGAAGTGTAAGAGGACGCTCGATCGATAGACCCTGCAGGTCTGAGAACCAATGCCATCTGGGCCACGCTGGAGCGACTAGAAGTAGTATTCCCTCCTTCTTGCTTGAACTTCTGTAGTACCCTGGGCAGGAGTGACACTGGAGGGAACACGCATGGCAGCTGAAATTTCCATGGAATTGCCAGTGCGTCCACGAACGCTGCTTGAGGATCCCTTGCCCTTGATCCGAAGACCGGAACCTTGTGATTGTGTCGAGACGCCATCAGGTCTACATCTGGTAGGCCCCACTTGTCCACTAGGAGTTGAAAAACTTCCGGATGAAGACTCCACTCTCCGGCGTGTACGGCCTTACAACTGAAGAAATCTGCTTCCCAGTTGAGGACTCCGGGAATGAACACTGCCAATATTGCTGGCAGATGGCGTTCCGCCCAACAAAGGATTTTTGACCCTTCCGTTATTGCCATGATGCTTCGAGTTCTGCCTTGATGATTTATGTATGTCACCATGGTGGCGTTTTCTGATTGTACTTGAGCAGGCCTGTTCTGTATCAGAGGCAGGGCAAGAGTCAAAGCATTGAACACTGCTCGCAATTCCACAATGTTTACCGACCCTGGAGAGAGTGTTGCTCAAGCACCGTGCCCCAACCCCGCAGACTGGTGTCCATAGTCAGTAGAACCCAGTTGGGGATCCAGAAGGGATGGCCCTGCTCAACTGTTGGTCCTGTAGCCACCAGCTCAGTGACAGATGAAACTCCGGAGTCAAGGAGATCACTTGAGACCTGATCCAATGAGGCAGGCCGTCCCACTTGGAAAGGATTAACCTCTGCAGAGGGCGGGAATGAAATTGAGCGTACTCTACCATGTCGAAAGCCGACGCGATGAGGCCTAGTACTTGCATCGCCGAGTGTATCAACACCCTCGGGCGAGAAAGGAATTCTCCCATCCTGTCCTGAAGTTTCAGGACTTACTCTGAAGACAGGAACAGTCTTTGGCGGTGTGTGTCCAGCAGTGCCTCATGCTCCGAGCAGGGACCAGCGAGGACTTTTTCCAGTTGATGAGCCATCCGTGCGCTTGTAGGAATTGTACCACATGATTGAGGAGAACATCTTGGGCGTTCGCCAGGATCAGCAAGTCATCCAGATACGGCAGGATCCTGATTCCCTAACGGCGGAGAAGGGCCGTCATCACGGCCATGACCTTGGTGAAGATCCGAGGGGCCTTGGCCAGTCCAAATGGCAGAGCCTGGAATTGATAATGTAGGTTGCCAAAAGCAAACCGCAGATGCTGATGCGATATGGCAATAGGTATATGCAGGTAAGCATCCTGTATGTCCAGGGATACCATATAGTCTTCGGGTTCCATGGCCAGTACAATAGAGCGCAGAGTTTCCATATGGAATTTGGACACTCTCACAAATATGTTCAATGATATGAGGTTGAGTATAGGCCAGAAGGAGCCATTGGGATTTCGGGACCAGAAACAGGGTCGAATAGTATCCCCTGCCTCTCCGGGACAGAGGTACCGGCACTACCACTCCTGTGTCCAGGAGGGATCGCACAACCAGGTGTGGAGCTTGCGCTTTCAACGGATCTGAAGGAATAACCGTTGTGCAGAACTGGCGAGGGGGACGTCTCTTGAAAGAGACAGTGTACCCATGAGAGACAACTTCCCGCACCCAGGCATCTGAAGTGGTCCTTAACCAGACCTGGGCAAATTGCAGAAGCCGGCCTCCCACCCTGGGATTCCTCAGGGGGAGGCCCGGCCCGTCATGTAGCAGGCTTTCTTGTTTGGAAGCAGGCTGACGAGCAGCCCAGGATTATTAAGGTTTGAGCTTAGTGGTTTTGGAAGCACGAGCCTGTCTCGGGTACGCCTGAGCCTTTGATTTCCCTGGAGGTCGAAAGGAACAAAAAAAGTGGTAATCTTTGCCTTTGGTGCAGAAGGATTAGTACTTGGGAGAAACGCAGTCTTAGCAGTCGCCAAGTCAGTCACAATCTTATTCAGATCTTCCCCAAATAGGATGTCTCCCTTAAAGGGGAGCACCTCCAAGGTATTTTTGGAGTCCAGGTCCACCTTCCAGGACCTCATCACATAATTCGGCGAACCATAGACGTAGTGGACACCTTGGCCGCCATTACACCAGCCTCAGAGGACGCCTACTGAATATAGTGGAAGGCAGTGGTAATATGAGACAGATATTGTCTGGCAGTGTCAGAAATATCCTGAGGCAGCTCTTTCTCTAATGCCTGAACCCATGCTTCAATTCCTTTTGCGGCCCAGGAGGCTGCTATAGTGGGTCTATGTACAGCACCTGTAAGGGAGTAAATAGACTTCAGGCATCCCTCCACACGCTTATCTGTTGGTTCCTTCAGTGAGGTGACAGTGGTGACAGGCAGAGTAGATGACACCACAAGAAGAGTGACATGAGAGTCCACCGGCGGTGGATTTTCCCACTTGTTACTCAACTCCGCAGGGATAGGATAACGAACTAGCATCTTCTTAGACAGGGAGAATTTCTTTCCTGGAGAAGACCAGGGTTCCTGACGTATGTCGATTAAATGGTCAGAATGTGGTAAGACTACTTTAGCAACCTTCTGACGTTTGAACTTATCAGGTTTCTTAGACGCAGTAGTGGGATCTACCTCATCATCAATTTGTAGAATCAGCTTAATAGCCACCACTAGGTCAGGAACAGCAACCTGAGTTAAAGGTTCCTCGCTTTATCAGTGTCAGACAGATCAGTATATTCCCCATCCTCATCAGAAGAATTATCTGAAATATTAGTGGATTGTGAGGAGGAAGCAGCCCGCTTAGATGACCCCTTGACCCCAGAGGGATGTGGGGTAGACTTTTGTCTAAGCAAAGATTGATTTAATTGTTGTATCTGGGTAGACAGTGTCCGCCCAGGGCGGATTAACTACAGGGACAATATGTGGCTACAATGGCACAGGGGGTCCCAAAGGGGGCGTAAGACGTGTCACAAGTGTATTCAACATACTTGAGAACGCTGTCCAAGGTCGCTCCTAATTGGCTACAGGGGCTGCGGGCTGACTGGGAGATGTAAGGCACCCAGTACACAAACCATCAGTTAAAACTTCCCTCTCAGGTAAATCCTTGGTGCAAGCACTGCATGATGCAGGAGCGCCTGCGGGTTTCCCGCCCTTTTTGGCAGACATTACAGTGAATGTAGCCGTAGAGCGTAACAGTACAATATAGCCAGACAAATACAATACCTGCAAAACACTCTCTTATTTATGTGACAGTAAATACAGAACATAAATAGAGAATAAATGCGGTATGAGGTGCCTGAAGAGCGCAGTAAAATACACTTAAAAATATATACTGCGCAGCACTATATATTTGACCCTGACGCACCTTGCCCCCCCCCCAGGGTACAGAATACAGTGATAGCTATAGCTGTGATACACTGAAAGTGAATTTCATACAGCAGAAGAAGGCACACACAGTCACAGTGACAATGCAGAAATTATTTTATACACACAATAAAACTGCACTGGACTAGTAAAAAAAAGAAAAAGAAAAAAAAATATATATATATACACTGCTCAAAAAAATAAAGGGAACACTAAAATAACACATCCTAGATCTGAATGAATGAAATATTCTTATTAAATACTTTGTTCTTTACATAGTTGAATGTGCTGACAACAAAATCACACAAAAATTATCAATGGAAATCAGATTTATTAACCCATGGAGGTCTGGATTTGGAGTCACCCTCAATATTAAAGTGGAAAAACACACTACAGGCTGATCCAACTTTGATGTAATGTCCTTAAAACAAGTAAAAATGAGGCTCAGTAGTGTGTGAGGCTTCCACGTGCCTTTATAACCTCCCTATAACCCACACAAGTGGCTCAGGTAGTGCAGCTCATCCAGGATGGCACATCAATGCGAGCTGTGGCAAGAAGGTTTGCTGTGTCTGTCAGCGTAGTGTCCAGAGCATGGAGGCGCTACCAGGAGACAGGCCAGTACATCAGGAGATGTGGAGGAGGCCGTAGGAGGGCAACAACCCAGCAGCAGGACCGCTACCTCCGCCTTTGTGCAAGGAAGAACAGGAGGAACACTGCCAGAGCCCTGCAAAATGACCTCCAGCAAGCCACAAATGTGCATGTGTCTACTCAAACGATCAGAAACAGACTCCATGAGGGTGGTATGAAGGCCCGACGTCCACAGGTGGGGGTTGTGCTTACAGCCCAAAACCGTGCAGGACGTTTGGCATTTGCCAGAGAACACCAAGATTGGCAAATTTGCCACTGGCGCCCTGTGCTCTTCACAGATGAAACAGGTTCTCACTGATCACATGTGACAGACAAGACAGAGTCTGGAGACGCCAAGGAGAACGTTCTGCTGCCTGCAACATCCTCCAGCATGACCGGTTTGGCAGTGGGTCAGTAATGGTGTGGGGTGGAATTTCTTTGAGGGGTCGCACAGCCCTCCATGTGCTCGCCAGAGGTAGCCTGACTGCCATTAGGTACCGAGATGAGATCCTCAGACCCCTTGTGAGACCATATGCTGGTGCGGTTGGCCCTGGGTTCCTCCTAATGCAAGACAATGCTAGACCACATGTGGCTGGAGTGTGTCAGCAGTTCCTGCAAGACGAAGGCATTGATGCTATGGACTGGCCGCCCGTTCCCCAGACCTGAATCCAATTGAGCACATCTGGGACATCATGTCTCGCTCCATCCACCAATACCATGTTGCACCACAGACTGTTCAGGAGTTGGTGGATGCTTTAGTCCAGGTCTAGAAGGAGATCCCTCAGGAGACCATCCGCCACCTCATCAGGAGCATGCCCAGGCGTTGTAGGAGGGTCATACAGGCACATGGAGGCCACACACACTACTGAGCCTAATCTTGACTTGTTTTAAGGACATTACATCAAAGTTGGATCAGCCTGTAGTGTGTTTTTCCACTTCAATATTGAGGGGGACTCCAAATCCAGACCTACATGCAGGGCCGGTTCTGTGCGCCCCGGGCGGCAATAGGTGGCGTGGCTTCGTACAGGGGGCGTGGTCATTTAACCCCCTGTACAGACTGAAATGATGTGCGGTGCGCGATGACATGATCGCGCACTGCACAGTAAAGGACCTCTCCACGAAGGGAAACTAGACGCGTACGCGTCTAGTTTCCCTTCACAGCGGCAGCGGGGGGGCAGCAGAGGGGCAGACAGAAGCAGCGGATCTTGCCCTGGTGCGGCGCCCTCCGGATGGCGCCCTACGCCCTCCGGAAGGCGGCGCCCCGGACAAAAGTCCTGCAAGATCCGCTACTACCTCCATGGGTTAATAAATTTGATTTCCATTGATAATTTCTCTGACGTCCTAGTGGATGCTGGGGACTCCGTAAGTCCCATGGGGAATAGACGGGCTCCGCAGGAGACTGGGCACTCTAAAGAAAGATTTAGGACTACCTGGTGTGCACTGGCTCCTCCCCCCATGACCCTCCTCCAAGCCTCAGTTAGATTTCTGTGCCCGGCTGAGCTGGATGCACACTAGGGGCTCTCCTGAGCTCCTAGGAAGAAAGTGTTTGTTAGGTTTTTTATTTTCAGTGAGACCTGCTGGCAACAGGCTCACTGCATCGAGGGACTAAGGGGAGAAGAAGCGAACCTACCTAAAGTGGTGGTAGCTTGGGCTTCTTAGGCTACTGGACACCATTAGCTCCAGAGGGATCGAACACAGGACCCGACCTCGTCGTCCGTTCCCGGAGCCGTGCCGCCGTCCCCCTTACAGAGCCAGAAGCAAGAAGGTGGTCCGGAAAATCGGCGGCTGAAGACTTCTGTCTTCTCCAAGGTAGCGCACAGCACTGCAGCTGTGCGCCATTGCTCCTCATGCACACCACACACTTCGGTCACTGATGGGTGCAGGGCGCTGGGGGGGGGGGCGCCCTGAGCAGCAATACTGACACCTTGGCTGGCAAACTGGCACCATATATAGCCCGAGAGGCTATATAGGTGCTTTTTAACCCCTGCCAGAATCCATAAAAATGCGGGAGAAAGTCAGCGAAAAAGGGGCGGAGCTATCTCCTTCAGCACACTGGCGCCATTTTTCCCTCACAGCTCCGTTGGAGGGAAGCTCCCTGGCTCTCCCCTGCAGTCGATACTACAGAAAGGGTTAAAAAGAGAGGGGGGGCACAATTTAGGCGCAGTATACAATATATATAGGCAGCTATAAGGGAAAACACTCTTATATGTGATATCCCTGTGATATATAGCGCCCTGGTGTGTGCTGGCATACTCTCCCTCTGTCTCCCCAAAGGGCTTTGTGGGGTCCTGTCCTCTGTCAGAGCATTCCCTGTGTGTGTGCTGTGTGTCGGTACGGCTGTGTCGACATGTATGAGGAGGATAATGATGTGGAGGCGGAGCGAATGCCTGTAAATGTGATGTCACCCCCTGCGGGATCGACACCGGTGTGGTTGGACTTATGGAAGGATTACGTGAAAGTGTCAACTCCTTACACAAAAGGTCGACGACACAGAACAGCCGGCTACTCAGCTTGTGCCTGTTCCAGCGTCTCAAATGTCATGGGGGGCTCTAAAAACGCCCGCTACCTCAGTTGGCAGAAACAGATGTCGACACGGATACCGACTCCAATGTCGACGACGATGAGACTAGTGTACCCTCCAAATAGGTCCACCCGTTACATGATTGAGGCAATGAAAAATGTATTACACATTTATGATAATACCCCAGGTACCACATAAAAGGGTATTATGTTTGGTGAGAGAAAACTACCAGTAGTTTTTCCTGCATCTGAGAAATTAAATGAGGTGTGTGAGGAAGCGTGGTCTTCCCCCGGTCAGAAATTGATAATTTCTAAGCGGTAATTGGCAGCGTACCCTTTCCCGCCAGAGGATAGGTCACGTTGGGAAACACCCCATAGGGTACATACAGCGCTTACACGCTTATCAGAAAAGGTGGCACTACCGTCTCCGGATACGGCCGCCCTGAAGGAACCTGCTGATAAAAAGCAGGGGGTTACCCTGAAAGATATAGTCACACACTCGGGCATTATATTGCGACCAGCCATTGCTTCGGCATGGATGTGCAGTGCTCCCGCTGCGTGGTCAGATTCCCTGTCGGACAATTACTATGGATAGGGACAATATTTTGCTGACAATAGAGCATATAAAAGACGTGGTCTTATACATGCGTGATGCACAGAGGGATATTTGCCGGCTGGCATCAAAAATAAGCGCTAGGTCCATTGCCGCCAGACGGGGGTTATGGACTCGGCAGTGGTCAGGCGATGCCGACTCGAATCGGCACATGGAAGTTTTGCCCTATAAGGGGGTAAAACTGTTTGGGGATGGTCTTTCAGACCTCGTTTCCACAGCTACTGCTGGGAAATCGACTTTTTTGCCACAGGCTACCCCACAACAAAAGAAAGCACCGTATCATCAAGTACAGTCCTTTCGGCCCCAGAAAAGCAAGAGGGCTAGAGGCTCATCCTTTCTGCCGAGAGGCACAGGTAGAGAAAAAAGCTGCAGCACACAGCTAGTTCCCAAGAGCAGAAGTCCTCCCTGCGTCCGGTAAGTCCACAGCATGACGCTAGGGCTGCTCAGGCGGACCCGGGTACGGTGGGGGCCCGTCTCAGAAATTTCAGCGCCCAGTGTGCTCTCTCACATGGATCCCTGGGTCCTTCAAGTAGTATCTCAGGGGTACAGGCTGGAGTTCGAGACGTTCTTCCCCCCGCCGTTTCCTAAAATCTGCCTTACCGGCACCTCCCTCTGCCAGGGAGGCGGTGTTGGTGGCTATTCAACACTATAATCACAACAAGTGATTGTCAAGGTGCCCCTCCTTCAGCAAGGAAGGGGTTACTATTCCACAATGGTTGTGGTACCGAAACAGAACAGTTCGGTGAGACCCATCTTAAAATTAAAATACTTGAACTTTTATATCAGAAGATTCAAGTTCAAAATGGAATCGCTCAGGGCGGTTATTACGAGCCTGGACGAGGGGGATTACAGGGTCTCCCTGGACATCAAGGATGCGTACCTGCATGTCCCCATTTACCCTCCTCACCAGGAGTACCTCAGATGTGTGGTACAGGACTGTCACTATCAGTTCCAGACGCTGCCGTTGGAGTTGTCCACGGCACCGAAGGTCTTTACCAAGGTAATGGCCGAAATGATGATACTCCTTCGCAAGAAGGAAGTTCTTATTATCCCGTACTTGGACGATCTCCTGATAAAGGCGAGGTCCAAAGAACAGTTGGTAGTGGGGGTAGCACTCTCTCGGGAAGTGCTACAACAGCACGACTGGATTATCAATATTCCAAAGTCACAGCTGGTCCCGACGACACGTCTTCTGTTCCTGGGAATGATTCTGGACACAGACCAGAAAAGAGTGTTTCTTCCAGTGGAAGCACACGAGTCCTGGAAAAAATGGTAGCTTCGTACGAAGCATAATTCCATTCGGAAGGTTCCACGTAAGGACGTTCCAGTGGGACCTGTGGGACAAATGGTCCGGGTCCCATCTACAGATACAACAGCGGATAACCCTGTCGGCAAGAAACAGGTTGTCGCTGCTGTGGTGGCTGCAGAGGGCTCATCTACTAGAGGGCTGCAGATTCGGAATACAGGACTGGGTCCTGGTGACCACGGAGGCCAGCCTTCGGGGCTGGGGTGCAGTCACACAGGGAAGAAATTTCCAAGGAGATTTCGCTTCACATAAATATTCTGGAGCTAAGGGCCATTTACAATGCCCTATGCCAAGCAAGGCCCCTGCTTCAGAACCAGCCGGTACTGATCCAATCAGACAATATCACGGCGGTCGCCCATGTAAACAGACAGGGCGGCACAAGAAGCAGGATGGCGATGGCAGAAGCCACAAGGATTCTCCGATGGGCGACCTACACCCGGGAGAATGGGGACTTCTTCCAGAAGTTTTCCAAATGCGGGTAAACCGTTGGGAATGACCACGGGTGGACATGATGGCGTCCCGCCTCAACAAAAAGTTGAAAAGATATTGCGCCAGGTCAAGCGACCCTCAGGCGATCGCTGTGGACGCTCTAGTGACACCGTGGGTGTACCAGTCGGTTTATGTGTTTCCTCCTCTACCTCTCATACCCAAGGTACTGAGAATAATAAGAATGCGAGGAGTGAAAACCATACTCGTGGTTCCGGATTGGCCAAGAAGAGCTTGGTACCCGGAACTTCAAGAGATGCTGGCAGAGGACCCTTGGCCTCTGCCGCTCAGACAAGACCTGCTGCAGCAGGGACCCTGTCTGTTCCAAGACTTACCGCGGCTGCGTTTGACGGCATGGCGGTTGAACACCGGATCCTAAAGGAAAAGGGTATTCCGGAGGAAGTCATCCCTACCCTGATCAAAGCCAGGAAGGATGTCACCGCAGGACATTATTACCGCATTTGGCGGAAATATGTTGCTTGGTGTGAGGCCATAAAGGCCCCGAAGGAGGAATTTCAACTGGGTCGATTCCTACACTTCCTGCAAGCAGGGGTGACGTTGGGCCTCAAATTGGGGTCCATCAAGGTCCAGATTTCGGCTCTGTCGATTTTCTTCCAGAAAGAACTGGCTTCACTGCCTGAAGTTCAGACTTTTGTCAAAGGAGTTCTGCATATTCAGCCTCCTTTTGTGCCCCCAGTGGCACCTTGGGATCTCAATGTGGTTTTGGCATTCCTGAAATCACATTGGTTCGAACCACTTAAGACTGTGGAATTAAAATATCTCACGTGGAAAGTGGTCGTACTGTTGGCCCTGGCTTCGGCCAGGCGGGTTTCAGAATTGGCGGCTTTGTCTTGAAAAAGCCCTTATCTGATTTCCAGATGGATAGGGCAGAATTGAGGACTCGTCCTCAGTTTCTCCCAAAGGTGGTCTCAGCTTTTCACTTGAACCAACCTATTGTGGTGCCTGCGGCTACTAGGGACTTGGAGGATTCCAAGTTGCTGGACGTAGTCAGGGCCCTGAAAATTTATGTTTCCAGGACGGCTGGAGTCAGAAAAACTGACTCGCTGTTTATCCTGTATGCACCCAACAAGCTGGGTGCTCCTGCTTCTAAGCAGTCTATTGCGCGCTGGATTTGTAGCACTATTCAGCTGGCGCATTCTGCGGTAGGATTACCGCAGCCTAAATCAATAAAAGCCCATTCCACAAGGAAGGTGGGCTCATCTTGGGCGGCTGCCCGAGGGGTCTCGGCTTTACAACTTTGCCGAGCAGCTACTTGGTCAGGGGCAAACACGTTTGCTAAATTCTACAAATTTGATTCCCTGGCTGAGGAGGACCTGGAGTTCTCTCATTCGGTGCTGCAGAGTCATCCGCACTCTCCCGCCCGTTTGGGAGCTTTGGTATAATCCCCATGGTCCTTACGGAGTCCCCAGCATCCACTAGGACGTCAGAGAAAATAAGATTTTACTCACCGGTAAACCTATTTCTCGTAGTCCGTAGTGGATGCTGGGCGCCCATCCCAAGTGCGGATTGTCTGCAATACTTGTACATAGTTATTGTTACAAAAATCGGGTTTTGTTGTGAGCCATCTCTTCAGAGGCTCCAATTGTTATCATACTGTTAACCGGGGTTCCTATCACGTGTTATATGGTGTGATTGGTGTGGCTGGTATGAGTCTTACCCGGGATTCAAAATCCTTCCTTATTGTGTCAGCTCTTCCGGGCACAGTTCCTAACTGAGGCTTGGAGGAGGGTCATGGGGGGAGGAGCCAGTACACACCAGATAGTCCTAAATCTTTCTTTAGAGTGCCCAGTCTCTTGCGGAGCCCATCTATTCCCCATGGTCCTTACGGAGTCCCCAGCATCCACTACGGACTACGAGAAATAGATTTACCGGTGAGTAAAATCTTATTTTTTGTGTGTTTTTTTTGTCGAGCACATTGAACTATGTAAAGAACAAAGTATTTAATAAGAATATTTCATTCATTCAGATCTAGGATGTGTTATTTTAGTGTTCCCTTTATTTTTTTGAGCAGTGTGTATGTATATATATATATATATATATATATATATATATATATATATATATATATATATATATATACACATACATACATACATACATACATACATACATACATACATACATACATACATACTTCCCAACAATATCCGGCACTCATGGACGCAAAAACACACTAGCACGTAGATAAATGTGTTCAACGTTTTGGGATTGAACTCCCTTTATCAAGACTTGATAAAGGGAGTCAATTCCCGAAACGTTGAACACATTTATCTGCTTGTTAGTGTGTTTTTGCGTCCATGAGTGCCGGATATTGTTTGGAAGTGCATTATTGAGAATCGCGGCACCGTGGCAACTATATTAGGCAGGAGTGCCGGAAACATATGTGTATATATATATATATATATATATATATATATATATATAAAACAATGCACAGCCACAGACTGGATGTATATATCAGAGCACTTGTACTAAATATTCTGATAGAGATACACTTATTCTTAACTAGCTCTGTAAAATCACAGCGCTGATGAGGCAGGTGGATTTACAGAGGAGACTTTGCTCTGCAGTCCTGAAGACCAGACGCAGCTACTTGAGAAGCTGGCGCCGAAATCTCAGTCAGGGAGATGGCGCACGGGGCTAGGGGAGGGGCTAGAGGTCAGTGCCTTATCCCCTATTCAGGGCAGTATGGATGGTGTAATGGTTAGCATTACTGCCTCACAGCACTGAGGTCATGGGTTCAATTCCCACCATGGCCCTAACTGTGGGGAGTTTGTATATTCTCCCCGTGCTTGCGTGGGTTTCCTCCGGGTACTCCGGTTTCCTCCCACAATCCAAAAAATAAGAATTTACTCACCGGTAATTCTATTTCTCGTAGTCCGTAGTGGATGCTGGGGACTCCGTAAGGACCATGGGGAATAGCGGCTCCGCAGGAGACTGGGCACAACTATAAAGAAAGCTTTAGACTACTGGTGTGCACTGGCTCCTCCCACTATGACCCTCCTCCAGACTTCAGTTAGGATACTGTGCCCGGAAGAGCTGACACAATAAGGAAGGATTTTGAATCCCGGGTAAGACTCATACCAGCCACACCAATCACACTGTATAACTCGTGATACAATACCCAGTTAACAGTATGATAACAACTGAGCCTCTCAACAGATGGCTCAACAATAACCCTTTAGTTAAGCAATAACTATATACAAGTATTGCAGACAATCCGCACTTGGGATGGGCGCCCAGCATCCACTACGGACTACGAGAAATAGAATTATCGGTGAGTAAATTCTTATTTTCTCTAACGTCCTAGTGGATGCTGGGGACTCCGTAAGGACCATGGGGATTATACCAAAGCTCCCAAACGGGCGGGAGAGTGCGGATGACTCTGCAGCACCGAATGGGCAAACTCTAGGTCCTCCTCAGCCAGGGTGTCAAACTTGTAGAATTTAGCAAACGTGTTTGACCCCGACCAAGTAGCTGCTCGGCAAAGTTGAAGAGCCGAGACCCCTCGGGCAGCCGCCCAAGAAGAGCCCACCTTCCTCGTTAATTTGGGCTTTCACTGATTTAGGATGCGGCAGTCCAGCCGCAGAATGTGCAAGCTGAATCGTACTACAGATCCAGCGAGCAATAGTCTGCTTTGAAGCAGGTGCACCCAACTTGTTGGGCGCATACAGGATAAAGAGCGAGTCAGTCTTTCTGACTCCAGCTGTCCTGGAAACATAGATTTTCAGGGCCCTGACTACGTCCAACAACTTGGAAGCCTCCAAGTCATTTGTAGCCGCAGGCACCACGATAGGTTGGTTCAGATGAAAAGCTGATACCACTTTGGGGAGAAACTGGGGACGAGTCCTCAATTCTGCCCTATCCATATGGAAAATCAGATAAGGGCTTTTACATGACAAAGCCGCCAATTCTGATACACGCCTGGCCGAAGCCAAGGCCAACAACATGACCACTTTCCACGTGAGATATTTCAAATCCACGGTTTTCAGTGGCTCAAACCAATGTGACTTTAGGAAATCCAACACCACGTTGAGATCCCAAGGTGCCACTGGAGGCACAAAAGGGGGCTGAATATGCAGCACTCCCTTAACAAAAGTCTGAACTTCAGGTAGTGAAGCCAGTTCTCTCTGGAAGAAAATCGATAGAGCCGAAATCTGGACCTTAATGGAACCCAATTTAAGGCCCATAGTCACCCCTGACTGTAGGAAGTGCAGGAAACGGCCCAGCTGAAATTCCTCCGTTGGGGCCTTCCTGGCCTCACACCACGCAACATATTTTCGCCATATGCGGTGATAATGGTTTGCGGTTACTTCTTTCCTAGCTTTAATCAGCGTAGGAATGACTTCCTCCGGAATGCCCTTTTCCTTCAGGATCCGGTGTTCAACCGCCATGCCGTCAAACGCAGCCGCGGTAAGTCTTGGAACAGACAGGGCCCCTGCTGCAGCAGGTCTTGTCTGAGCGGTAGAGGCCATGGGTCCTCTGACATAATTTCTTGAAGTTCCGGGTACCAAGCTCTTCTTGGCCAATCCGGAACAATGAGTATAGTTCTTACTCCTCTTCTCCTTATTATCCTCAGTACCTTTGGTATGAGAGGAAGAGGAGGGAACACATAAACCGACCGGTACACCCACGGTGTCACTAGAGCGTCCACAGCTATCGCCTGCGGGTCTCTCGACCTGGCGCAATACTTTTCTAGCTTTTTGTTTAGGCGGGACGCCATCATGTCCACCTGTGGCCTTTTCCAACGGTTTACAATCATTTAAAAGACTTCTGGATGAAGTCCCCACTCTCCCGGGTGGAGGTCGTGCCTGCTGAGGAAGTCTGCTTCCCAGTTGTCCACTCCCGGAATGAACACTGCTGACAGTGCTAACACGTGATTTTCCGCCCATCGGAGAATTCTTGTGGCTTCTGCCATTGCCGTCCTGCTTCTCGTGCCGCCCTGTCGATTTACATGGGCGACCGCCGTGATGTTGTCTGACTGGATCAGTACCAGCTGGTTTTGAAGCAGGGGTTTTGCCTGACTTAGGGCATTGTAAATGGCCCTCAGTTCCAGAATATTTATGTGCAGGGAAGTCTCCTGACTTGACCATAGTCCTTGGAAGTTTCTTCCCTGTGTGACTGCCCCCCAGCCTCGAAGGCTGGCATCCGTGGTCACCAGGGCCCAGTCCTGTATGCCGAATCTGCGGCCCTCTCGAAGATGAGCACTCTGCAGCCACCACAGCAGAGACACCCTTGTCCTTGGAGACAGGGTTATCAGCCGATGCATCTGAAGATGCGATCCGGACCACTTGTCCAACAGGTCCCACTGAAAGGTTCTTGCATGAAACCTGCCGAATGGAATCGCTTCGTAGGAAGCTACCATCTTTCCCAGGATCCGCGTGCAGTGATGCACCGACACCTGTTTTGGTTTTAGGAGGCCTCTGACTAGAGATGACAGCTCCTTGGCCTTCTCCTCCGGGAGAAACACTTTTCTCTAACGTCCTAGTGGATGCTGGGGACTCCGTCAGGACCATGGGGAATAGCGGGCTCCGCAGGAGACAGGGCACATCTAAAAAGCTTTTTAGGTCACATGGTGTGTACTGGCTCCCCCCCCTATGACCCTCCTCCAAGCCTCAGTTAGGTTTTTGTGCCCATCCGAGAAGGGTGCAAACTGGATGGCTCTCTTAAGGAGCTGTTTAGTAAAGTTTTTTTTTAGGTTTCTAATCAGTGATTCCTGCTGGCGACAGGATCACTGCAACGAGGGACTTAGGGGAGAGACTTGCAACTCACCTGCGTGCAGGAGGATTGAAGTTTTAGGCTACTGGACACTGAGCTCCAGAGGGAGTCGGAACACAGGTCAGCCTGGGGTTCGTCCCGGAGCCGCGCCGCCGATCCCCCTTACAGACGCTGAAGAAAGACGGCGGAACGGAGGTCCGGAAACAGGCGGCAGAAGACTTCACAGTCTTCAGAGAGGTAGCGCACAGCACTGCAGCTGTGCGCCATTGTTGCTACACGGCTCACTGACACGGTCACGGAGGGTGCAGGGCGCTGCTGGGGGCGCCCTGGGCAGCAATATAAATACCTATTTGGCAAATAAATACATCACATATAGCCATTAAGGCTATATGTATGTATTTAACCCAGGCCAGTTTTCCTAATAACCGGGAGAAAAGCCCGCCGTGAAAGGGGCAGAGCTTATTCTCCTCAGCACTCAGCGCCATTTTCCTGACCAGCTCCGCTGGTGAGGAAGGCTCCCACTCTCCCCTGCACTACAGAAACAGGGTTAAAGAGAAGGGGGGCATAAATTGGCGATATAATTATATATTAAGAGCCCATATATAGAAACAACACCTTCTAGGGTTGTTATATACATTATGGCGCTTTTGGTGTGTGCTGGCAAACTCTCCCTCTGTCTCCCCAAAGGGCTAGTGGGTCCTGTCCTCTATCAGAGCATTCCCTGTATGTGTGTGCTGTAGGTCGGTACGTGTGTGTCGACATGTATGAGGAAAATGTTGGTGAGGAGACGGAGAAAATTGCCTGTAATGGTGATGTCACTCTCTAGGGAGTCGACACCAGAATGGATGGCTTACTTATGGAATTACGTGATAATGTCAACACGCTGCAAGCCGGTTGACGACATGAGACAGCCGGCGGACAAATTAGTATCGGTCCAGGCGTCTCAGACACCGTCAGGGGCTTGTAAAAACGCCCATTTACCTCAGTCGGTCGACAGACACTGACACGGACACTGACCCCAGTGTCGACGGTGAAGAAACAAACGTATTTTTCCTTTAGGGCCACAAGTTACATGTTAAGGGCAATGAAGGAGGTGTTACGTATTTCTGATACCACAAGTACCACAAATAAGGGTATTTTGTAGGGTGGGAAAAAACTACTTGTAGTTTTGCCTAAATCAGATAAATTAAATGAAGTGTGTGATGATACGTGGGGTTCCTCCGACAGAAAGTTATGGGCGGTATACCCTTTTTCCCGCCAGTAGTAAGGGCGAGTTGGAAAACACACCTTAGGGTGGACAAGGCGCTCACACGCTTATAAAAAACATGGCGTTACCGTTTCCAGATACGGCCGCCCTCAAGGAGCCAGCTGATAGGAAGCTGGAAAATATCATAACAGTATATACACACATACTGGTGTTATACTACGACCAGCAATCGCCTCAGCCTGGATGTGCAGCGCTGAGGGGGCTTGGTCGGATTTCCTGACTGAAAATTTTGATACCCTTGACAGGGACAGGATTTTATTGTCTATAGAGCATTTTAAGGATGCATTTCTATATATGTGTGATGCGCAGAGGCATATTTGCATTCTGGCATCAAGAGTAAATGTGATGTACATATCTGCCAGACGAAGACACGACAGTGGTCAGGTGAGGCAGATTCCAGACGGCATATGGAAGTATTGCCGTATAAAGGGGCGGTCCATTGGACCTGGTGGCCATGGCAACAGCTGAAAAATCCACCTTTTGTTACCCCGAGTCACATATTGGCAGAAAAGGACACAGTCTTTTCAGTCTCAGTCCTTTCGTCCCCATACGGGCAGGCGGGCGAAGGCCAGTCATATCTGCCCAGGGGGAGAGGAAAGGGAAGAAGACTGCAGCAAGCAGCTCATTCCCAGGAACAGAAGCTCCTCACGGCTTCTGCCAAGTCCGCAGCATAACGCTGGGGCCGTACAAGCGGACTCAGGTGCGGTAGGGGGTCATCTCAAGAGTTTCAGCAACACTCGCAAGGGAACTCCGGGATCCTACATGTAATATCCCAGGTGTACATTGGAAATTCGAGACGTCTCCCCCTCACACAATTCACAGGCTGTATTCCCAGCAGGTGATAATCAAAGTACCCTTCTTACAACAAGGAAGGGGGTAGTATTCCACACTATATTGTGGTACTGAAGCCAACCGGCTCGGTGAGATCTGAAATATTTGAACACTTACATACAAGCGTTCAAATCAAGATGGAGTCACTCGGAGCAGTGATAGCGAACCAGGAAGAAGGGGACGATATGATGTCACTGGATATCAGGGACGTTTACCTACAGGTCCAAATTTGCCCTTCTCACCAAGGGTACTTCAGGTTCCTGGTACAGAACTGTCACTATCAGTTCAGACGCTGCCGTTTGGATGGTCCACGGCGCCCCGGGTCTTTACCAAGGTAATGGCCGGAATGATGATTTTTCTTAAAAGAAACATGGACGCTTTCCTGATAAGGGCAAGGTCCAGAGAACAGTTGGAGGTCGGAGTAGCACTATCTTAAGTAGTTCTACGACAGCACGAGTGGATTCTAAATATTCCAAAATCGCAGCTTTTTCCGACGACACGTCTACTGTTCCTAGGGAAGATTCTGGACACAGTCCAGAAAAACGTGTTTCTCCCAGTGGAGAAAACCAGGGAGTTATCCGAGCTAATCGGGATCCTCCTAAAACCAGGAAAAGTGTCAGTGCATCATTGCACAAGAGTCCTGGTAAAAATGGTGGCTTATTACGAAGCAATTCCATTCGGCAGATTTCCCGCAAGAACTCTTCAGTGGGATCTGCTGGACAAATGGTCCGGATCGCATCCTCAGATGCATCAGCGGATAACCCTATATCCAAGGAAAAGGGTGTCTCTCCTGTGGTGATTACAGAGTGCTCATCTTCTAGAGGGCCGCAGATTCGGCATTCAGGATTGGATGCCGGTGACCACGGAGGCCAGCCTGAGAGGCTGGGGAACAGTCACACAGGGAAAAAATTTCCAGGGAAGTGTGATTAAGTCTGGAGAATTCTCTCCGCATAAATAAGCTTAGAGCAAATTTATAATGCTCTAAACTTAGCTAGACCTCTGCTTCAAGGTCAGCCGGTATTGATCCAGTGGGATAACATCACGGCAGTCGCCCACGTAAACAGAAGGGCGGCACAAGAAGCAGGAGGGCAGTGAAAACTGCAAGGATTTTTCGCTAGGCGGAAAATCATGTGATAGCACTGTCAGCAGTGTTCTTTCCGGGAGTGGACGACTGGGAAGCAGACTTCCTCAGCAGGCATGACCTCCACCCGGGAGAGTGGAAACTTCATAGGGAAGTTTTTCAACATGATTGTGGACCGTTGGCAAAGACCAAAGGTGGACATGATGGCGTCCCGCCCGAACAAAAACGGGACAGGTATTCCGCCAGGTCATGAGACCTTCAGGCGATAGCTGTGGATGTTCTGGTAACACCGTGGGTGTACCAGTCTGTGTATGTGTTCCCTCCTCTGTTTCTCATAACCAGGGTATTGAGAATTATAAGACATAGAGGAGTATGAACTATACTAGTGGCTCCGGATTGGCCAGGAGGGACTTGGTACCCGGAACTTCAAGAAATGCTCACAGAGGACTAAGGGCCTGGGGAGCTAAGAAGGGACTTGATTCAGCAAGTACCATGTCTATTCCAAGACTTACCGCGGCTGCGTTTGACGGCATGGCGGTTGAATGCCGGATCCTGAGGGGAAAAGGCATTCCATAAGAGGTCATACCTACCCTGGTCAAAGCCAGGAAGGAGGTGACCGCACAACGTCATCACCACATGTGGTGAAAATATGTTGCGTGGGTGAGGCCAGGAAGGCTCCACGACGGAAATTCAACTAGGTCGATTTCTACACTTCCTGAAAACAGGAGTGTTTTGGACCTCAAATTGGGGTTCATTAACATTTAAATTTCGGCCCTGTAGATTTTCTTCCAGAAAGAATTGACTTCTGTTCCTGAAGTCCAGATTGTAAAGGATGTATTGCATATACAGCTTTTTTGTGCCCCTAGGGGCACCGTGAGATCTCAACATAGTGTTGGGATTTCTTAAAATCATATTGGTTTGAACCGCTCAAATCTGTGGATTTGAAATATCTCACATGGAAAGTGACCATGCTGTTGACAAATATCTCACATGGGAAGTGACCATGTTGTTAGCCCTGGCCTCGGCCAGGCGATTGTCAGAATGGGCGGCTTTGTCTTACAAAAGCCCATATTAAAATTTTCCATTTGAACAGGACAGAACTGGGACTCGTCTCCAGTTTCTTCATGAAGGGGTGTCAGCGTTTTCACCTGAAACAACCTCTTGTGGTGCCTGCGGCTACTAGGGACTTGGAGGACTCCAAGTTACTAGACGTGGTCAGGGCCCTAATATATATATATATATATATATATATATATATATATAGTTAGGACGGCTGGAGTCAGAAAGTCTGACTTGCTGTTTATACTGTATACACCCAACAAGCTGGGTGCTCATGCTTCTAAGCAGTCTATTGCACGCTGGATTTGTAGTACGATTCAGCTTGCACATTCTGTGGCAGGCCTGCCACAGACGAAATATGTAGATGCCCATTCCACAAGGAAGGTGGGCTCATCCGGGGCGGCTGCCCGAGGAGTCTCGGCATTACAACTTTGCCGAGCAGCTACGTGGTCAGGGGAGAACACGTTTGTAAAATTTTACAAATTTTGATACTCTGGCTAAGGAGGACCTGGGGTTCTCTCATTCGGTGCTGCAGAGTCATCCGCACTCTCCCGCCCGTTTGGGAGCTTTGGTATAATCCCCATGGTCCTGACGGAGTCCCCAGCATCCACTAGGACGTTAGAGAAAATAAGAATTTACTTACCGATAATTCTATTTCTCGTAGTCCGTAGTGGATGCTGGGCGCCCATCCCAAGTGCGGATTGTCTGCAATGCTTGTACATAGTTATTGTTACAAAAATCGGGTTATTACTATTGTTGTGAGCCATCTTTTCGGAGGCTACTTCGTTTTGTTATCATACTGTTAACTGGGTTCAGATCACAAGTTGTACGGTGTGATTGGTGTGGCTGGTATGAGTCTTACCCGGGATTCAAGATCCTTCCTTATTGTGTACGCTCGTCCGGGCACAGTACCTAACTGAGGCTTGGAGGAGGGTCATAGGGGGAGGAGCCAGTACACACCATGTGACCTAAAAAGCTTTTTAGATGTGCCCTGTCTCCTGCGGAGCCCGCTATTCCCCATGGTCCTGACGGAGTCCCCAGCATCCACTACGGACTACGAGAAATAGAATTATCGGTAAGTAAATTCTTATTTTTTCTGTCCTGTGTCCAGAACCATCCCCAGGAACAGTAGACGTGTCGTAGGGACCAGCTGTGACTTTGGAATGTTTAGAATCCAGCCGTGCTGTTGTAGCACCTCCCGAGATAGTGCTACCCCGACCGACAACTGCTCTCTGGACCTCGCCTTTATCAGAAGATCGTCCAAGTACGGGATAATTAAAACTCCCTTCTTTCGAAGGAGTATCATCATTTCGGCCATTACCTTGGTAAAGACCCTCGGAGCCGTGGATAGACCGAACGGCAACGTCTGGAATTGGTAATGACAATCCTGTACCACAAATCTGAGGTACTCCTGGTGAGGATGGTAAATGGGGACATGCAGGTAAGCATCCTTGATGTCCAGTGATACCATGTAATCCCCCTCGTCCAGGCTTGCAATAACCGCCCTGAGCGATTCCATCTTGAACTTGAATTTTTTTATATATGTGTTCAAGGATTTCAAATTTAAAATGGGTCTCACCGAACCGTCCGGTTTCGGTACCACAAACATTGTGGAATAGTAACTCCGTCCTTGTTGAAGTAGAGGTACCTTTACTATCACCTGTTGTGAATACAGCTTGTGAATTGCCTGTAACACTGCCTCCCTGCCTGAGGGAGTGGTTGGCAAGGCAGATTTGAGGAAACGGCGGGGGGGGGAGACGTCTCGAATTCCAGCTTGTACCTCTGAGATACTATCTGAAAAATCCAGGGATCCACCCGTGAGCGAGCCCACTGATTGCTGAAATATTTGAGACGGGCCCCCACCGTACCTGGCTCCGCCTGTGGAGCCCCAGCGTCATGCTGTGGACTTAGAGGAAGCGGGGGAGGACTTTTGCTCCTGGGAACTGGCTGTATGCTGCAGCTTTTCCCCCCTACCTCTGCCTCTGGGCAGAAAGGACGCGCCTTTAACCCGCTTGCCCCTATTGGGCCGAAAGGACTGTACCTGATAATACGGTGCTTTCTTTGGCTGTGAGGGAACATGGGGTAAAAATGTAGACTTCCCAGCTGTTGCTGTGGAAACGAGGTCCGAGAGACCATCCCCGAACAACTCCTCACCCTTATAAGGCAGAACTTCCATGTGCCTTTTGGAATCTGCATCACCTGTCCACTGCCAAGTCCATAACCCTCTCCTGGCAGAAATGGACATTGCACTAATTTTGGATGCCAGCCGGCAAATATCCCTCTGTGCATCCCTCATGTATAAAAGTGCGTCTTTTATATGCTCTACGGTTAGCAATATAGTGTCCCTGTCTAGGGTATCAATATTTTCTGACAGGGAATCTGACCATGCAGCTGCAGCACTGCACATCCATGCTGAAGCAATAGCTGGTCTCAGTATAACACCTGTGTGTGTATATATAGATTTCAGGATAGCCTCCTGCTTCCTATCAACAGATTCCTTCAGGGCGGCCGGAGACGGTAGTGCCACCTTCTTTGACAAGCGTGTGAGCGCTTTATCCACTCTAGGGGATGTTTCCCAACGTGACCTATCCTCTGGCGGGAAAGGGTACGCCATTAGTAACCTCTTAGAAATTACCAGCTTCTTATCAGGGGAAGCCCACGCTTCTTCACACACTTCATTTAACTCCTCAGATGGAGGAAAAGCTACTGGTAGTTTTTTCTCTCCAAACATAATACCCTTTTTTGTGGTACCGGGGGTAACATCAGAAATGTGCAACACATTTTTCATTGCCTCAATCATGTAACGTGTGGCCCTACTGGAAGTTACATTAGTCTCATCGTCGTCGACACTGGAGTCAGTATCCGTGTCGACATCTGTGTCTGCCATCTGAGGTAGCGGGCGTTTTAGAGCCCCTGATGGCTTTTGAGACGCCTGGGCAGGCACAGGCTGAGAAGCCGGCTGTCCCACATTTGGTATGTCGTCAAACCTTTTATGCAAGGAGTCGACACTGTCGCGTAATTCCTTCCACAGCACCATCCACTCAGGTGTCGACCCCGCAGGGGGTGACATCACATTTACAGGCATCTGCTCCGCCTCCACATAAGCCTCCTCATCAAACATGTCGACACAGCCGTACCGACACACCGCAAACACACAGGGAATGCTCTGACAGAGGACAGGACCCCACAAAGCCCTTTGGGGAGACAGAGAGAGAGTATGCCAGCACACACCAGAGCGCTATATAACACAGGGATCCCACTATAAATGAGTGTTTTCCCTTATAGCTGCTTTTTATATATATATATATATATATATATATATATATATATATATATCCTGCGCCTAAATTTAGTGCCCCCCCTCTCTTTTTTACCCTTCTGTAGCTTGCAGACTGCAGGGGAGAGCCAGGGAGCTTCCTTCCAGCGGAGCTGTGAGGGAAAAATGGCGCCAGTGTTCTGAGGGAGATGGCCCCGCCCCTTTTCCGGCGGACTTCTCCCGCTTTTTCTGGAATACTGGCAGGGGTATTTTTACATCTATATAGCCTCTAAGACTATATATGATGTAGATTTGCCAGCCAAGGTGTCCTATATTGCCCTCAGGGCGTCCCCCCCCCCAGCGCCCTGCACCCATCAGTGACCGGAGTGTGAGGTGTACATGAGGAGCAATGGCGCACAGCTGCAGTGCTGTGCGCTACCTTGGTGAAGACCGAAGTCTTCTGCCGCCGATTTTCCAGACCTCTTCACGCTTCTGGCTCTGTAAGGGGGACGGCGGCGCGGCTCCGGGAACGAACACCAAGGTCGGGTCCTGCGGTCGATCCCTCTGGAGCTAATGGTGTCCAGTAGCCTAAGAAGCCCAAACTACCACCTGTTAGGTAGGTTCGCTTCTTCTCCCCTTAGTCCCTCGCTGCAGTGAGTCTGTTGCCAGCAGATCTCACTGTAAAATAAAAAACCTAAATATACTTTCTTTCTAGGAGCTCAGGAGAGCCCCTAGTGTGCATCCAGCTCAGCCGGGCACAAGAATCTAACTGAAGTCTGGAGGAGGGTCATAGTGGGAGGAGCCAGTGCACACCAGTAGTCTAAAGCTTTCTTTATAGTTGTGCCCAGTCTCCTGCGGAGCCGCTATTCCCCATGGTCCTTACGGAGTCCCCAGCATCCACTAGGACGTTAGAGAAATATACTGGTAGGTTAATTGGCTCCCAACAAAAATTAACCCTAGCATGAATGTGTCTGTACATGTGGTAGGGAATATAGATTGTAAGCTCCACTGGGGCAGGGACTGATGTGAATGGGCAAATATTCTCTGTAAAGCGCTGCGGAATATGTGTGCGCTATATAAATAACTGGTAATAAATAAATAATATTCTGGTCCTCACCACCGGGTACTGTGGAGCCTTATGAAAACAGATTTTACACAATCTGACCTGTGCTCCCTGCCCTGGTGGATATAGTGGGGTCCCTGTACTGAGACAGTGTCCAAGCCAGCGGCGTGGTCCGTCTCCCGCCAGCGGCGTGGTCCGTCTCCTGGGTCCGCGACCAGATCGCGATTTAGTGGTGGGTCTCGCCTGGGGGACCCTCTTGCCTTCTCCCTAAGAAGCAGCCACGAGATCCTGGAGATCGTCTGCGGTGGTGTGCCTGGGAACTGGAGCGCCTCCGCCGCAAGTACCTGGGAACTCTGCCAGCAGGGAGTATGCAGCGCTGCTGGGGCGGTGATGGAGCCGCAGCACAGTATGTCACAATGACATATAAAGTGCTGCAGCCCTTGAAGTCTTCGAAAAGCTCTTCGCAGGGCTGCCTAGCACTGCCCCCCCTGTTAAGTGACCTGCTCTGCAGGCATCAACTTACAGACTGAGCTCCAGTGTCCGGAGGCGGGGTTATAGAGGAGGCCATGCAATGCATCCTGGGAACAGTCAAAGCTTTAGCCTGTTGGTGCCTCTGGATCAAGATCCAACTCTACACCCCAATGTATTCCCTGTGGAACACAGTGTACCCCGCTGCAGAAAATCAGATTAGATTATTACGCATACTGGAGTCACAAACATATGTAATTACTGGTGCAATTAAACCTCAAATATTCTGAAACTTGGATGAGGTTATAGTCACAGCAGCCAGCACTTCCAGTTTGGCAGTGGTGAAGTCACTTCATATTGTAGAAAACACCTAACCCTAGGCAAATCAAGTTTCTCCAACAGCCTCTTCCTCCTAAAATGCTTCTTCTAAAGTTACTTCACTGCCAGTGGCACTAGAATCATATCTCCGTAAGCTTCTGGAATACAGTTCTTTGTTGCTCTAGGTCACAGGTTCTCAAACTCGGTCCTCAGGACCCCACACAGTGCATGTTTTGCAGGTCTCCTCACAGAATCAAAGTGACATAATTAACTCCGCCTGTGGACCTTTTAAAATGCGTCAGTGATTAATTAATACACCTGTGCACCTGCTGGGTTACCTGCAAAACATGCACTGTGTGGGGTCCTGAGGACCGAGTTTGAGAACCACTGCTCTAGGTCAGTGTTTCCCAACCTCGGTCCTCAAGGCACACTAACAGTCCTGGTTTTAGTGGTATCCAGGCTTGAACACAGGTGACTTAATTAGTACCTCAGTTATTTTGATTTAACCATCTGTGCTGAAGCCTGGATATCACTAAAACCTGCACTGATGGTGTGCCTTGAGGACCGCGGTTGGGAATGCCTGCTCTAGGTGATGCATACCCTCCAACATGACCCGCCCCACTAAGTACAAAATGCTCTGTTTCTGGACTTCCTTCTTCATTTATTATTGCCATCACCTGTGAAGAAACATCTTTCTTATCATTTAACTAGTTCAACACAGGTGATGGAAATCATAAATTAAGAGGGAAGTCCAGAAACAGAGCATTTTGTACCTAGTGGGGCGGGTCATGTTGGAGGGTCTGGGTGATGTATTTTGAAAGTAGCCCTGCATTAGATATTACACTCTGTTTACAGAGTGGTAAACTGTTTTATCTCAATCAATACTAAATCAGCTATGCTTACAGCAAGGGCAGTTTGGGCCAAGCTGGTATATGCACTCTAGGCTGGACTGAATGCAGATGGTGTGGGCTGTTTTACAAGCGTGGGCTAACACAGGCTGCACAGGCATTACTGGTTTCCTGATGGCCAACCACTATGATCTGTTTCCCTCCTCTTCCTTCTCTGCCTTCTTCCTCCTGCCCCCTCCCACCTTCGTGTGGGCCAAGTCCCACATCTCCTTTTCCTCCTGGTAATAGAGAGGACTGTCCCATACAGCATTCTACTGACCATGTAAAGATTTTGTTGAGGAATATTACTATTAAATGGGTGTTAATGTTACATGGGGACTGTTGGTGTGGGTTTAATGTAAATTGGAAACTGGTGGGAGGGGCCAATGTTATATACACACTGGTAGTGGAGGTTATTCTACTATAGACAGTGGTGGAGGAAGGATAATGTTCTGCAGCATAAGTATACTTTGCAGGCTATTAATATAATGTATTAGATGTGTGTGATATTAATTTGATGTCAGGGTTGGTTGGGAGGAGCCTATGTATTAAATATATATGCTGTTAATTTTGGGGCTGTCTGGGAAGAGGGTTAATTTATTAAACATTGGTGCTATGATTTAATGTCGGGGCATGTGGAAAGGGGATGTAGTCAGGTGAATGGCGGTCAAGATCCCAGCGGTCAGCATACTGACGCCGGGATCCCGACCGCCAGGATGCCGGCAGGGGGCCCGGGGCCATTCCCACTCATGAGTGTCCACGACACCCATAGAGTGGGAATAGAACCTGTGGCGAGCGCAGCGGAACGGGCTATATATGTGTCAGTGTGTACCCAGCATAAGACACCATCAGCAGCAGGTAGTTAAAGCAGCCGGAGTGAGTCCATTATCTGACAACTATCCAGATTATGTTGGGGCAGTTTTGGGTGATTTGTATTCATGCGCCTCATGTTACCATCCACTTGCATTGGAATTTTTAGAGATAAGAGATATTAAAATGATATTTAATAGGTGGCGTGAATGCATTTATGGCGCCTCTGGTACACAATGGGCCACTTGGCAAGACTATTCCTCCAAATCTTTTAATGTTACAGAAGTACATGTATTGGGATTCTGTTTGAAATAAGGCTTGAAGCAAAATGCCATTTTCCTAGTTCTTTGCTGTAGTTTAGAGAAAGTTATGTGAAACGTATTATTACTGGTGGGACTGGACACAGATTTTCTTTAGCTGTATTGCAATTCACTTTGCTTACAGGTATAGTACAATGTATATTGCTCAAGAATCACCTTTTATACTCAGTTAAAATTTGCAGCAATTTTTTCAGTATGTGTTGTCATTGTGTCTGATTATAGACCTTTACTAAAACAGAACTAGAACCTCTATATAAATATTTAGTAACGATAATAAAAAAAAAATTAAGAGGCCTATGTATTAACATTCCGTTTTGCGGCAGACATTTAAATGTTTAATAAAAATATCTCTGCTATGTACCAGCAGGTTCAATGATAGTGATAATTGTTGTCCCTGTAAGTTTTCTTCAGGGTACTTTGGAGGAGTTTTTCAGATTGTAAAGCCTAACGGAATTTGCTGCGCTATATAAGAAACTGTTAATAAATAAATAATACATTTCTGAAAAATTCCTCTGGGGGATCCTGTCCATGTGCACATTGAGCTTCATTCAGGTGCATTTGCACCTGCGTTGATTTTCAGTACTTTGCGCATGCGCAGGACCCATTCTGCGTGAATGGATCCTGTGGCATAGGACGCAAGCTAACATACGACTGTGATTAATTAACAGTCTGATGCCATTTCGGGGGTGGCAACAGGGCCCGTTTGGAAAAACGGAGGTGTTTTGCCACCGTTTAAGGGGTGGGTAGAGGCCAGGGATCTCCTTCGTAGGATGGAGATTTCCTGGCCTATACAACAGGCGGCTAATGTAGCAATGTGAGACTACATAATTTGTGTGATATGCTGTTTTTTATCCTTTTAAATATGAATGTATTTCTTAATAAATTCTTGTGACAGGTTTAGCCAGTGTTGCACTATGTCTATCTCCATTTGAGTTCCAGGGCGGAATTTACTAAAGGGAAAATGCGGTAAAACCCCCGTTTTACCACATTTTCATATGTACTAACTCCCGACCGCCGCGTTTTCGCCTCATAGGGTATCGCCATCTTTTTATGGCGATACCCTACAGAAGCCTATGGGATTCTTACCGCCACCGCCGCTGCCCCACGCCGCCGCTCACGACGACCCCCCCCTCCCTTCCCCCCCGGCATACCTGAGCTGCTGCTGGTGCGGCCCCCCTCCTCCTTCTCCCCCGCATCACAGCCTTGTCTCCTTCCGGCTGCAGGGGGGAGGAGGAGGAGCCCGGGGACTCCCTGCACACGTCACCTCCCAAGTCTGGGAGGTGACGGAGACCCCCGCCTCCTATACCGCATTGCGATACTAATCGCATATGTTAGTACATATGCGATTAGTATCGCTGCGGTAGGCGGCGATGGCTTATAGTAAATCCCGCCCCCAGTGTGAAGTACCTTATATACAGAAATCACTCCAGAGAGTTACACCATTAGGTGTTACATGCTGCTTTTATTATCTCTAATGTGAGTGCAATATATGCCTATTATTTTAATACTGCATATCAAAACAATATTGCGCTATATCCTTTCATTTTAAGTTTCAGAAAACACTAAAAGTGTGACCATGAAAGAACAACAATACAAGTGTAAGCATCTTGTGAACTCTTTCACCTCAAATCACATCTGGTTGTACTAGGTGGCGCCATTGTGCAACACTGATATTGTGTACTTGGATAGGTTTAGGAGTGTATGGTGAAGGCTCCCGTTGTGTTCTCACAGGCTGTAACCTAGGGCAGTGCCAGATTAAGGTCCACATGGACCTGGAACTGAAATTTATGAAGGGCCTATTGTGTGCCTTGATAGGAGGTGTGACTAGAGCTGCAGTGGCGGTGGTCTAAATAGGGAGTGTGGCATGGAGGTCATAGCTAGTGCCTACCTTCAACCACTTAACAGTGCTCGACGAAATGGGAATTTTGAAGTGGGGGTATGGGAAATTAAATGGAGGTACTGTAGCGTGTGCCAAAAAAGGGGGAAGGCCGCTGAAAAGGAGTGTGTCCTTAGAAGTATATGCATTAGTGTGCCCCCTCCTAGCCTGTATATGCATCAGTGTGCCCCCTTCTCTCCTAGTCTGTAAATGCACCAGAGTGCCCCACCTACCTCCTAGTCTGTATGTGTATTAGTGTGCCCCCCCTCCCAGCCTGTATATGCTGTATGGATTCAGTATGGAATCCCGATGGTCATAAGATCAACGTAGGAATCCCGATAGATATATATATACACACACACACACACACACACACACACACACACAAGTATGTCAAAAAAGAAGCACTACTCCTACAAGATGCTCACTCAAAAACGCAAACACAGTCCAAATGCAGCCACAGAACAGATTCAATGAAGAGGGCGCTCTCCAAAAGTTGCTTTACACAAAATTACATATTTAATATATCAACTTGTCTTCATCACCACCCCGTAAAAGAAACTGCAAGTTTCTGAGATCCAATAATTATCATGGCAACCATAATACCAATATGCAAATCAATGCCATCTCATCCTTATACTCAGATTAGTTCGTCGACCTCGGTCCCCTCCTGGAGCCGCTAAAGACATGCAACAGAGTGTTAATCAGTCATGCATCAGAAGTCAGTAAAAGAGTGACTTGCGCGCAGAACACCACTTAAACCATCTCAATCTAATCAAATCATACACCTGGCAGCCGGGGCTCCGTGCGTGCATTCCATCGCACTTCCTATATCCTATGGGAACGTCATGCGTTCCACCTGAGCGTTCCACCATAATGCACATGCTCACCAGCACGTCTGGTGTTACATTCCCTAGTGCACTCCAGAGCCATTACTCCTCCTCACTATACATATCTAATGATTATTAGACTCACATCCAGCTGCTCAGAGAGTAGGAAACACTGTAAAGTGCAGTGTGCATGATACAATAAGTGTAAACATATACAATCTGCGGGATGTAGTTAAAGTGCAGCCACACGGAATCCCAGCGGCCAGACTACTGACGCTGGAATCCCGAAAGGCATCAAAATCCCAAAGGAGCTCGGGATCCCGGCATCGAAATCCCGACCGTACTTTTAGCGGGCATGAGCGCATCCTGCCGCGAGGGTGTGTGTGTGTGTATTAAATGTAGGCATTAGAAGGTGGAATAGGGTGCATGGATGCGAAGGGTATGGATAGATACCGGAGAAGGTAGGGTTAGTTAGGTTAAAACGGAGTGAAAGGAGCGCTTAAGATGTATGAAAAAATAAGGGAAAAAGAAAATAATAATAAATTAAAATGAAAAATAATTTTTCTGCAAACACCTGTGAAAAGAAAAAATGGTTAGTGAGAAATGTTTACAGCACTTTCGTGCTAATGTGAGTGGTCCTGTGTGGGAGTCCTTTTTATAAATGCCGGCACTTTTGTCCGTACTGCGGCTGCAGTTGGGAAGTCTAGCTAACTATCCCTATTGCTGCCTACCTTTCAGTCACGTCCAGACTGTAATTCTTTCTTGCGGATCGCGTCCTGCCGGCTGGTCCCAATGCTGGTGCACGCGCTCCCGTCTTTACACCTGTTCGGCGCAGGTGGGATGACGTCAGGGCTTCACTCACAGATTGACCACTCACATTAGCACGAAAGTGCTGTAAACATTTCTCACTAACCATTTTTTCTTTTCACAGGTGTTTGCAGAAAAATTATTTTTCATTTTAATTTATTATTATTTTCTTTTTCCCTTATTTTTTCATACATCTTAAGCGCTCCTTTCACTCCGTTTTATTGTTACCATTTTTTAAAGGAGCAGCTCCACATTATTTCTAAAGCGCGGGTTATCCATTAGATATACTGCAAAAAGGGTTAGTTAGGTACCAGTGGGGAGAATTAGGGTTAGGCACCAGTGGGGAGGGTTAGTGTTAGGCACCAGTGGGGAGGGTTAGGCACCAGCGGGGAGGGTTAGGGTAAGGCACCAGTGAGAAGGGTTAGGCACTAGCGGGGAGGGTTAGGGTAAGGCACCAGTGGGGAGGGTTAGTGTTTAGGCACCAGTGGGGAGGGTTAGGGTAAGGCACCAGTGGGGAGGGTTAGGCACCAGCGGTGAGGGTTAGGCACCAGTGGGGAGGGTTAGGCACCAGCGGGGAGGGTTAGGGTAAGGCACCAGTGAGGAGGGTTAGGCACTAGCGGGGAGGGTTAGGGTAAGGCACCAGTGGGGAGGGTTAGGCACCAGTGGTGAGGGTTAGGCACCAGCGGGGAGGGTTAGGGTAAGGCACCAGTGAGGAGGGTTAGGCACCAGCGGTGAGGGTTAGGGTAAGGCACCAGTGGTGAGGGATAGGCACCAGCGGGGAGGGTTAGGGTAAGGCACCAGTGAGGCGGGTTAGGCACTAGCGGGGAGGGTTAGGGTAAGGCACTAGCGGGGAGGGTTAGGCACTAGTGGGGAGGGTTAGGGTTCGGTACCAGTGTGGAGGGTTAGTGTTAGGCACCAGTGGGGAGGGTTAGGCACTAGCGGGGAGGGTTAGGGTAAGGCTCCAGTGGGGAGGGTTAGGCACCAGTGGGGAGGGTTAGTGTTAGGCACCAGTGGGGAGGGTTAGGCACTAGCGGGGAGGGTTAGGATAAGGCACCAGCGGGGAGGGTTATAGTAGGGCACCAGTGAGGAGGGTTAGGCACTAGCGGGGAGGGTTAGGGTAAGGCATCAGTGAGGAGGGTTAGGCACCAGCGGGGAGGGTTAGGGTTATGCTCTGGGCTGGGGAGGGTTAGGTTTAGACTGCGGGAACAGTCTAAACCTAACCCTCCCTGCTGGTGCCTAAGCCTCCCAGTTGGGATGTCGGCCCCAGCGTTCTAAGCAGTGTCGGGATTCCGGTGTCTGTATTGGGACTCTTGGGGTCCCGACGAATCCCAGGGAGTTGAACAACAGAGTGTGGGATGGGATGGAGTGGGAGAGGAAGGGATTTTATATTTCTGTACATACATACATACATAATAAACAGATTTATTTTTTCTTGTAATCTTTATCTCCCCCCACAATCCACTTGCATGGTTTCTGCACCTTATAGAAGCCGTCAAGACCACATATTGGAGGGAAAAGAAGTCAGAAGACACTGAGGAGAGTGCCCCTGCTGGATGGGGCAGTGGCGTCACTACGCAGCATAGCAGCACCGTCTGCTACTAGTCGGGAGGAGGTGCTCGAGGGGACATCGGCCCCTCCTCCCGCTTCTGTCGGGATTTCAATGTATATATACAGACTAGGAAAATGTGTCTTTTTCTGCAACTGCGACATACAATGAGTCGGTGTGACTCATTGTAATGCCGGCAGCTATGAGGTTTCACTGCTGCGGGCTGTGGGCCTATTTTCAATGAGGGGCCTGGAGCTACAGCTCCATCCGCCCCATTGTTAATTCGGCTCTGACCTAGGTCCTAATTCAGAGTTGATCGCAGCAGCAAATTTGTTAGCAGTTGGGCAAAAACATGTGCACTGCAGGGGAGGCAGATATAACATTCGCAGAGAGAGTTAGATTTGGGTGGGGTGTGTTCAAACTGAAATCTAAATTGCAGTGTAAAAATAAAGCAGCCAGTATTTACCCTGCAAAGAAACAAAATAACCTACGCAAATCTAACTCTCTCTGCAAATGTTATATCTGCCACACCTGCAGTGCACATGGTTTTGCCCAACTGCTAACAAATTTGCTGCTGCGATCAACTCTGAATTAACCCCCTAGTGTGCATATTTTTGATCAATATTTGTATACTGCTATAAACTAATGTGTCCAAACTCTTAAAAGCTTTGCTTTTCAGGGTTTAGTACATAGCGGGTCAGATCGTAGTCCCCATTGATAATAATGGGGACTGCGATCTGCAGTGCTAATTAGCGTTCTGCAGAAGATTTCTGTGAAATCTCCTGCATTCAGCTATTAGTACATAGGCAACAAACCATAAAATTATGCAGAAACTTCAGTTTTAACATAATTTTATGGGGAAAAAAGCTTGATAAATAGGCCCCTAAATGTCATGGTTGAGTTTCAGTGTTATAATTTGTTGCAAAATTGTAACATCATGTAATGATGAAAAAATAAAAACATAAGTACCTGCGCATTGGAGATTCTTTATTTCAAAGTAAATAACTAAAGGTGAATACACATGGTACGATTTGCCAAACGATCCATGTGTATGCACGATATCGTGCATGGCGCGCTCCTATCGTCTATCGCTTCCCCTGATCTTTCTGCATGTTCAAAAGATCAGGGAATGTGGCTGACGATTCCATACAGCGCCATGGAGGGGACATAGCGGGCAGTCATGCACCGGGTCGCCACGTGTGTTTTGCCGCATGATATGTCGGCCCTCGGAACGTCCGTTACATCGGTGGGTACACCGTACCGTATGTACCCACCTGAAGAAATAGTACAATTAGCAAATTCCTCTAACTCCCACACAGTTGTGTCATTCAGAACTATCCAACCAACAAGCAAAATGTGGTTTTATCAAAATGTAAAAATAGATTAGAGAAGGTGTATAGTTCTGACACATGCCACAGTCATAGACACTAAAGTACACACAAGCAGAAGACCAAACCCCTAAGTAAAGCTTCATGCAACAGAACTGCACATCAGTCAAGCAAATACCATAGGAAATTAGATGCCACGTATTTACATATAGTACACTACTACTATAGATTGTAAGCTTGCGAGCAGGGCCTTCCTACCTCTATGTCTGTCTGTCTTTGCCCAGTTTTGTTCTAATTGTAAAGCGCAATGGAATATGCTGCCCTATATAAGAAACTGCTAATAAATAATACTGGTACCAGTATACTTTATTCAATATTTTATACACAAATCACAGAAAATACACGTTGCTGGTATGTTTCGCCATGAGAGATGTTGCAGAAAAGAAAAATCAACTTGATCTAATAGTCACATAAAAACATGGAGGCTTGTACAAATACAGTAGCATGTTCTTCGTTGAGTACATGCTGGTGAGAATATGCTCTAATAAAGACTGTTTCATATGTATAACAAACACACATGTGGCACGAGGTTACACAGAAATGCTTGCATGTGGACACCAATATTAATGCCTGTACGCAAACACTATATAAGACAGGTTCCAAGATACATTCTCTTACTTTAGATTTAACTATTTCACTCACTTGTTATTACAATGTATATCTTAAATATCATATTTACAGACAAATGTCAATACAAACCTGAAGAGCTGTCTAGCGTTTACACAGGACCATACTGGGATATCTGTAAATGAGAAAAACCTGTTCTACATCCGTGTCTTCATTTCCAGGAACTCTACGGTAGAGACCTTTTCACGGATTTTTGCTCACACGTCTCTTTCTACATGTGGCAAACAAGCAACAATATTTCTCACTCTTGTAATTAATGCTTCAGTATAGGTTTTCATCATTCATAGCTTATCACAGGATAGTAACAATGATCTTGGCACTCAACACACGATCATAAGGGAAGAGTAACGTGCCAGATTTAAAGTTCTACCATCAATAATACAATTTAATCTATTTAAATCACTTTATTCCTTTAAAGGCAGATACAGTGTATGGTTTCATTATAGCTCCTGGTTACCAGGCAATAGTTTCTAGTAACTGTGTACAATTTCAGTCTATAGAAATCAGTACCGAGCTATTTACTATCCCTCCAGTCGTGCAGAGATACAACCAAATGGTCAGTGATATGTGATTTCCAAGCACTGGAATAGGTCCAAAAATATGATGAAATTGTATTAGATTAGTAAAACCAGCATAGTTTTTCTTATACCCATTAGAATTGTGTCATATTATTCATTTAATAGTGCATACAGTAAGTACAACACTTCCTTTATGCAGTGAACACAAGAACAATCCTGGCCTTATACCAATACAAAGTTTAGCATTAGAAGAAGAATTAATACGTTCTAATGCATACTTACTACATACAGAAAACATAAGCGGAATAGGAAATACTGGCCTCTCAGCAGTTACACTGTATACAAGAGAGCTCCACATGTGACATTTCCATAGAAAGAGTAATCTAATGGATCGCAGACATCATTGAGACTTTTCACAAAAGTGGCAAAAATATTAACATTAGGCCCTTTACAGATCTAAGTAGACCCATTAGCTTTGATATTAGAAATGTGATGCCAGCTCACAAATGCCACAAATGACTGTCTTTTGTACTTACTTTGCACAGCATAATCCATTGTCAAGCACATCTCAGAGAGCCAATAGTACTTTTCCATTTCTTCAGCTGTGATCTTTACATGATCCATGAGCTCTCCTGTGGCATGCTAACCCAAGGAAGGATCTGCATTTTGTGCCTGCTCTCCCTCACAGTGCTTACTGTACCAATAACACACACACGGTCAGGTGAAATTTGGACTTCAAACATTACAAGTACAAACCATCTGTCTTCCTTCATTTACTTTTTGCTCCAGGAACTTTGTATCTTACTATAATTATCCTGTAACTAGCCTCTCACACCCTTCTACTATTTACTTACAGTAGGTGTGTGCTGAGAACAGCTAGCGAAACATCAGGACGGCAGCAGAGTAGTGGCTGGAAAGCTCCTACAGCGCACTTCTAGTCAATCAGTCATGCAGAGCAGTGTCTAAAACCTGCTAGACAAGACTCTAAACCATATCTTGGTCGGCTGTCAAACCTAAAACGAAAGCGAGCTCCTACCAATGCCCCTAAATGCTACTCATTAAATGCTTTCAAATATAGAACACAGTTTAGCTGATCATGCTGCACACCTCTCATTAGAGTTCTCAGTATGCAGAATATTAAGGTAATTCATCCAAGTGATAAGAGTATAGAAAGAGAAAATACTAGGGAACCATTAGCACCAACATCACAAACTGACATTTATATTCTCAGAAATAGTTCTCAAAAAAGAAATATGGATCCTAGGAAACAGGAAAATCCTAGTGTCTAAAAATTGTGAGATACTAATAATGACAACCTAAGATCTCCATTTTGTTTAAACTACACAAAGTTAAAATATATATATATATATACACATATATATATATATATATATATATATACACACACACACATATATATATATATACACATATATATACACACATATACACACACACACACACAGTGGTCGAACTGGAAATTTTGAAGTGGGGGTATGCAAAAGTCAAGGAAGAATTATGCGCGTGCGCTCCAGGAAAGGGGGCGTGGTAACCCAAAAGGGGGCGTGTCCAGTGTAGTAGAACCCCTTATACTATCTAGTACTGGTGCCCCTTTCACCTTATAGCACACGGTACAAGCCGAAATTCACATTATAGCACACTGAATGAGCCGAAATTCACATTGTAGCACACTGAATGAGCCGAAATTCACATTGTAGCACACTGAATGAGCCGAAAATTTACATTATAGCACACTGAATGAGCCAAAATTCACATTGTAGCACACTGAATGTGTTAGGGTCTCCTGCCCTGTGCTGCCACGTCGTCATGGCAACCAGGAGACAAGTGCTAGTGGAGTAACCTGAGCGCAGCTGATACTCCGGTTCGGGTCTTTTGCTGTGCAGTGGTTATAGGCTCTGTGCACGGCAGGGGATCCGGTGCTGGTTTTTGTGCTCACAGTCTGTGAGGTCTGAGTGGGGCGTGGACAGCACCTGCTTTATAAGGCCTCTTCTCAGGGTAAGCAGATGCTGCTGAATCTTTGTTGGTTAGTCAGTTCATGAAAGTTAGCCAGTACTGTGTAGCTTTGTATTTGTTTGTTGCTTACTGCAAATAGGCCTGGGGATTTGGTATTACACTCTGCCAATCCAGACCTAGCAGTAAGACTGGAGTCAGTCGTTTAGCTTGCTGGGGTTCTGTTACTACTCTGTGAACCTAGCAAGTTTGCGGCTGTATTCTAAGACTTGCCTGTCTAATCCTGTCTCACTGTGCTAGGTGTCAGGGGTCAGTTTAGTGGCAGTAAGCTAAAACCTGTGCACTGCAAGTGAGAAATAGGATTGTGGAGACTCTCCTTGTGTCTATCATTCCATCTCTGACCAAGGAGTTTACTGCCACACCCGTTGGTAACCCTTTAGGGTTTTGCTGTTGCCCTTAGCAACAGCATTTCAGGTTCTCTACGTATTAAAACACAACATCTTGCTTTTTACATCTGAGCAGTTCTAATACAAGGGAGATACCCAGTTCCTTAGCCTCTGGGCTTCTCTGTTCACTTTGTGTGTATTTTGTTACCCTATCACCTTCTGTGTACGTTATGTCATATTCCCCAGTTTGTCTGTGAGTCCATTTGTTTTGCATAACAGTTCAAACACCAGTACATTCCTGCAGACACTGGAGTGCATAACAGTTCTGACACCAGTACTTTCCTGCAGGCACTGGTGTGCATAACATATTCAGCAGCCTAATACTCCTGTTGAAATTTTGTGGGAATATGGAGCATACCCCTCAAAATACGTTGCAACAGGTGGTCGATCAGGTGCAGGTCCTGACTCGACAATTTAATGATTTGTCCATTAAAATGCACACCTCCCAGGCTGCTGGCGGATCTCCCGCAGCAGCAGCACCTGCAGGGGTTAAGGAGCCGAAAGTAAATCTCCCGGATCGTTTTTCTGGAGATCGCTCGCAGTTCTTTTGTTTCAAGGAGAGCTGCAAGCTATACTTCCGGCTTAGGCCTCAGTCTTCTGGGTCGGAGATTCAGCGGGTGGGCATAGTGATTTCCTTGCTACAAGGAGACCCACAGGTCTGGGCATATGGGTTGCAGCCTGACTGTCCGTCGCTTAAAAGTGTTGATGCTTTTTTTACGGCACTGGGCATGTTGTATGATGACCCTGACAAGACGGCCTCAGCCGAGGCTCAGATTTCGATCCTTAAGCAAGGGCGAAGGCCAGTTGAGGTTTACTGTACGGAGTTTCGGAGGTTGGCCCATGATACCCAGTGGAATGACCCAGCCCTGAGACACCAGTACAGAAGAGGTCTTTCTAACCAGATAAAGGACCAACTGGTACAATATCCCTTGCCTGATAGCTTGGATCAGCTCATGCAGTTATCCATCCGGGTGGATAGACGGCTGAGAGAGCGTAGGCTTGAAAGGGAGACTGAGATTTCCTTCCTTCCCAAGGGAACCTCAGACTCTGAGGAATTTTCTGAGGAGCCTATGCAGATTGGGGCTACCCGCCTCTCCTCGCGTGAGAAGACGCGGAGGAGACAGCAGGGGTTGTGTTTGTACTGTGGGAATAAAGGTCATGTGGTAGTATCATGCCCAGAAAAGCCGGAAAACTTCAGGGCCTGAGGGTGATGGGAAATATCCTGTCAGGCCAGAAGTCAGAATTTCCCAAGAAGACTTTTATCATTCCGGTGACCTTGAAGATCCTCGGTCAAACTGTCAAGACTGAGGCCTTTGTGGACAGTGGGGCCGACGGGGTTTTTATGGACCGCCAATTCGCCCTGAAACACTCAGTTCCCTTAGTACCCTTGGCATCGGAAATTGAGATTTGTGGGTTAAACGGGGAACCATTATCCCAAGGTAAAATTACCTCTTGCACTAGCCAGATTTCTTTGTTTATTGGAGCCACACACTCTGAAAAATTTGTCCTTTTATGTGACTGTCTGTACTTTTGCCCCATTGGTGTTGGGGTTACCCTGGTTAAGGGCCCACAATCCTCAATTTGACTGGGTCTCTGGGGAGATTCTTAGTTGGGGTACTGATTGTTTCAGGAGTTGCTTGAGCCTTCCAGTCAGGCTCTCGCAGCTAAGTTTGCCAGGATTGCCAGGGTGTTATGCTGATTTTGCGGACGTGTTCTCCAAAAAAGTTGCAGAGGTACTACCTCCCCATCGCCCCTATGACTGTGCCATTGATTTGTTGCCAAATGCTAAGCTTCCCAAGAGCAGGTTGTACTCCCTGTCACGTCCTGAGACTCAGGCTATGGCAGAGTACATTCAGGAGAACTTGGCTAAGGGATTTATCAGACCTTCACAGTCTCCAGTTGGGTCGGGGTTCTTCTTCGTGGGTAAAAAGGACGGTTCGTTGCGACCCTGCATCGACTTCAGGGAATTGAACCGTATCACGATTAAAAACTCATACCCACTGCCTCTCATTTCGGTCTTGTTTGACCAGCTTCGTACTGCCACCATTTTTTCTAAGATTGACCTACGCGGTGCGTACAATCTAATCCGAATAAGAGAGGGGGATGAATGGAAGACTGCCTTTAATACCCACTCAGGGCATTATGAATATTTGGTGATGCCTTTTGGGCTCTGTAATGCCCCGGCAGTCTTCCAGGATTTCATGAATGATGTGCTCAGGGAATATTTGGATAGATTCTTAGTTGTATACTTAGATGACATCCTAATCTTCTCCCATTCCCTGGAGGAACATCGGAAGCATGTACGCTTAGTCCTCCAGAAACTCAGAGACCACCGGCTTGGGGCGAAGCTGGAGAAGTGCGAATTTGAAGTTCAGCAAATCGCATTTCTAGGATATATTATCTCCCCAGAAGGTTTCCAAATGGAGGGTTCCAAGGTACAGGCAGTCCTGGATTGGGTGCAGCCCACTAGTTTGAAGGCGCTTCAGCGTTTCCTGGGCTTTGCGAATTTTTATAGACGATTTATCGCTGGATTTTCGTCTATAGTGGCGCCCTTGGTGGCACTCACTAAGAAAGGGGCGGATGTTGCTCACTGGTCTTGTGAGGCTAAAGCGGCTTTTGCCCATCTCAAAAGGGCATTTGTTTCGGCCAAGGTGCTGCGACACCCAGATCCAGAGCGTCCTTTTGTGGTGGAGGTGGATGCCTCTGAGATGGGTATTGGGGCAGTGCTTTCTCAGATGGGAGTGTCTGATAATCGCCTTCATCCCTGTGCTTACTTTTCCCGTAAATTTTCACCTGCCGAGATGAATTATGACGTGGGTAACCGGGAATTGTTGGCTATTAAGGATGCACTGGAGGAGTGGAGACACTGGCTTGAGGGGGCTAAGTTTGTGGTCTCAATTCTCACTGACCATAAGAATCTGGCATATTTAGAGTCAGCGAAGCGTCTCAATGCCAGGCAGGCACGATGGGCTTTGTTTTTTGCTCGCTTTAATTTTTTGATAACATATCGCCCTGGGTCAAAAAACATCAAGGCTGATGCGCTCTCGCGGAGTTTTGCTCCAATCCAGGAGACCACCGAGGAGCCGTTGCCCATTGTTTCCCCATCATGTATTAAAGTGGGCATTACCCAGGACCTCTTATCATTAGTCCTCAGAGCACAGGAGCAGGCTCCTCCAGACCTTCCGGTAGGTCTTTTGTTTGTGCCTCCTAGGTTAAGACAGCGAGTGTTCCTGGAATTCCATGCCAAGAAGTCGGCAGGTCACCCGGGTATTGCCAGAACTCGGGAGTTGCTATCTAGGGCGGTGTGGTGGCCCTCGGTGGCTAAGGATGTGGATCAGTGGGTTCGGGCATGTGACATCTGTGCCCGAAATAAGACTCCTAGAGGGGTTCCTGTTGGCCCATTACATCCACTCTCTATCCCATCTAAGCCATGGACCCACATTTCAATGGATTTTGTGGTGGACTTGCCCAAATCCTCGGGGATGACAGCCATCTGGGTTGTCGTTGACAGGTTTTCGAAGATGGCGCACTTCGTTCCACTGGTTGGGCTGCCATCAGCCAGACGCCTGTCTGAATTATTTATGCTGCATGTTGTGCGTCTCCACGGGTTGCCACTTGATGTGGTCTCTGACCGCGGATCCCAGTTTGTGGCCAAATTCTGGAGGGCATTTTGTTCCGATCTCCAGATTTCTGTCAGCTTGTCGTCAGGCTACCATCCGCAGTCTAATGGGCAGACTGAAAGGGTGAACCAGTCCTTGGAGCAGTTCCTCAGGTGTTATGTCTCCAAGTGTCAGACTGACTGGGTTGCTCATCTGTCCATGGCGGAGTTTGCCTATAACAACGCGGCTCACTCTGCTACAGGGATCTCTCCCTTCCTTTGTGTGTATGGGCATCATCCTAAGGCCAATTCTTTTGACCCCCTGGACTCCACGCCTGGTGGTTCCTCTGTGGTTTCGGTCCTTAGAGGTATTTGGCGGAAAGTGAAGAAAGCCCTTGTGTCTGTGTCATTAGTGACCAAAAGGGTTTTTGATAAGCGGAAAAGACCCTGCAGCTTCAAATTAGGAGACTTCGTCTGGTTGTCTACCAAGAATTTGAAGTTGAGACAGCCATCTCATAAGTTAGGGCCCCGGTTCATCGGCCCTTATAAGATCACCAGGGTTATCAATCCGGTGGCATTTCAGTTAGATCTGCCCCGTTCTTTGGGTATCAATAAAACATTTCATTGTTCCCTTTTAAAACGGGCGATTAGTAATCCTTCTTCCAGTGGAAGACCGTGGCCAGAGGGAGTTTGTTGTTGAAAGGATTCTTGACTCCAAGGTGGTTCGGGGTCGGCTGTCATTTTTGGTGCACTGGAAGGGGTATGGCCCGGAGGAGCGGTCGTGGGTGCGCAGTTGTGATCTTCATGCCCCCAGACTGATACGCTCTTTCTTCTCGCAGTTCCCCGATAAACCCGGTGGTAGGGGTTCTTTGACCCCTCGTCAGAGGGGGGGTACTGTTAGGGTCTCCTGCCCTGTGCTGCCACGTCGTCATGGCAACCAGGAGACAAGTGCTAGTGGAGTAACCTGAGCGCAGCTGATACTCCGGTTCGGGTCTTTTGCTGTGCAGTGGTTATAGGCTCTGTGCACGGCAGGGGATCCGGTGCTGGTTTTTGTGCTCACAGTCTGTGAGGTCTGAGTGGGGCGTGGACAGCACCTGCTTTATAAGGCCTCTTTTCAGGGTAAGCAGATGCTGCTGAATCTTTGTTGGTTAGTCAGTTCATGAAAGTTAGCCAGTACTGTGTAGCTTTGTATTTGTTTGTTGCTTACTGCAAATAGGCCTGGGGATTTGGTATTACACTCTGCCAATCCAGACCTAGCAGTAAGACTGGAGTCAGTCGTTTAGCTTGCTGGGGTTCTGTTACTACTCTGTGAACCTAGCAAGTTTGCGGCTGTATTCTAAGACTTGCCTGTCTAATCCTGTCTCACTGTGCTAGGTGTCAGGGGTCAGTTTAGTGGCAGTAAGCTAAAACCTGTGCACTGCAAGTGAGAAATAGGATTGTGGAGACTCTCCTTGTGTCTATCATTCCATCTCTGACCAAGGAGTTTACTGCCACACCCGTTGGTAACCCTTTAGGGTTTTGCTGTTGCCCTTAGCAACAGCATTTCAGGTTCTCTACGTATTAAAACACAACATCTTGCTTTTTACATCTGAGCAGTTCTAATACAAGGGAGATACCCAGTTCCTTAGCCTCTGGGCTTCTCTGTTCACTTTGTGTGTATTTTGTTACCCTATCACCTTCTGTGTACGTTATGTCATATTCCCCAGTTTGTCTGTGAGTCCATTTGTTTTGCATAACAGTTCAAACACCAGTACATTCCTGCAGACACTGGAGTGCATAACAGTTCTGACACCAGTACTTTCCTGCAGGCACTGGTGTGCATAACAGAATGAGCCGAAATTCACATTGTAGCACACTCAATGAGCCGAAAATTTACATTATAGCACACTGAATGAGCCAAAATTCACATTGTAGCACACTGAATGAGACGAAATTCACATTGTAGCACACTCAATGAGCCGAAATTCACATTGTAGCACACTGAATGAGCCGAAAATTCACATTATAGCACACTGAATGAGCCAAAAATCACATTGTAGCACACTGAATGAGACGAAATTCACATTGTAGCACACTGAATGAGACGAAATTCACATAATAGCACATTGAATGAGCCGAAATTCACATTGTAGCACACTGAATGAGCCGAAATTCACATTATAGCACACTGAATGAGCTGAACTTGTGTCAGCAGGGACAGCCAGAGTGACAGCAGGGACAGGGAGAGAGAGTGACGACAGGCAGAGAGAGTGACGTCAGGGAGAGAGAGAGTGACAGCAGGGAGAGAGAGAGTGACAGTAGGGACACGGACAGTAACGACAGGGAGAGAGGGTGACAGCAGGGGAACATTACCTGACTGTGGTCGGCGGAGGCACCCATGGGCAGTGGCGGAAGGAAGCCTTCGGTGCGGTGAGATCCCTCTGACCGCCATTTGTTGCGGATGAGCGGCTGGCGGCGGTGAGCAACTGACTATTGCTGTATTGATCATTGGTGGCCAGTGGAACCAGTAATATAAACATTGCTGGCCTGTGTCAGCAATGTATATATTACTGCTTTATTGATCATTGGTGGCCAGTGGTGACAGGAATATATACATTGCTGGCCTGTGCCAGCAATGTATACATTACTGGCTAAAAAAAAAAGCATAACCATTGGTGGCCAGTGGTACGGTATATACATTGCTGGCCTATGCCAGCAATGTATATAAACGAGGGCAACAGCTATCAGTAAGTCGCTGCGACTTACTGATAGCGCTGCTTCTGAAGGAGGGAGCCTGGAGCACTGAACGGCAGCTGATTGAGGCCGGAGGCGGAGCACTGAGCGGAGGGAGCAGAGCAGACGGACCGCGGCGGGGAGAGTGCAGGGTGGCTGGCGGCGGTGAGCGGCTGTGAGCGAGTACAGCGCTCTACACAGCCACCGACCGCCGCGCAGGGACGGGAGGACAATGTGCATCAGGATGGCCACTTCCCTCGCCACCTGCTGCACTTGCATTTACGGGTCAGTGGAAGAAGTGGTGGTATACCATACCGCCCCACTTCGGCCACTGTGTGTAAAATATATATATATATATACACACACACACACTGTGTGTAATATGTATATATATATATATATACACACACACACACACACTGCTCAAACTGTCCACTTAGGAAGCAACACTGATTGACAATCAATTTCACATGCTGTTGTGCAAATGGAATAGACAACAGGTGGAAATTATAGGCAATTAGCAAGACACCCCCAATAAAGGAGTTGTTCTGCAGGTGGTGACCACAGACCACTTCTCAGCTCCTATGCTTTCTGGCTGATGTTTTGGTCACTTTTGAAAGCTGGCGGTGCTTTCACTCTAGTGGTAGCATGAGACAGAGTCTACAACTCACACAAAAGGCTCAGGTAGTGCAGCTCATCCAGGATGGCATATCAATGCGAGCTGTGGCAAGAAGGTTTGCTGTGTCTGTCAGCGTAGTGTCCAGAGCATGGAGGCGCTACCAGGAGACAGGCCAGTACATCAGGAGACGTGGAGGAGGCCGTAGGAGGGAAACAACCCAGAAGCAGGACAGCTACCTCCGCCTTTGTGCAAGGAGGAACAGGAGGAGCACTGCCAGAGCCCTGCAAAATGACCTCCAGCAAGCCACAAATGTGCATGTGTGTACTCAAACGATCAGAAACAGACTCCATGAGGGTGGTATGAGGGCCCGACATCCACAGGTGGGGATTGTGCTTACAGCCCAACACCGTGCAGGACGTTTGGCATTTGCCAGAGAACACCAAGATTGGCAAATTTGCCACTGGCGCCCTGTGCTCTTCACAGATGAAAGCAGGTTCTCACTGAGCACATGTGACAGACGTGACAGAGTCTGGAGACGCCAAGGAGAACGTTCTGCTGCCTGAAACATCCTCCAGCATGACCGGTTTGGCAGTGGGTCAGTAATGGTGTGGGGTGGCATTTTCTTTGGGGGGCCGCACAGCCCTCCATGTGCTCGCCAGAGGTAGCCTGACTGTCATTAGGTACCAAGATGAGATCCTCAGACCCCTTGTGAGACCATATGCTGGTGCGGTTGGCCCTGGGTTCCTCCTAATGCAAGACAATGCTAGACCTCATGTGGCTGGAGTGTGTCAGCAGTTCCTGCAAGACGAAGGCATTGATGCTATGGACTGGCCCGCCCCTTACCCAGACCTGAATCCAATTGAGCACATCTGGGACATCATGTCTCGCTCCATCCACCAACGCCACGTTGCACCACAGACTGTCCAGGAGTTGGCGGATGCTTTAGTCCAGGTCTGGGAGGAGATCCCTCAGGAGACCATCCGCCACCTCATCAGGAGCATGCCCAGGCGTTATAGGGAGGTCATGCAGGCACGTGGAGGCCACACACACTACTGAGCCTCATTTTGACTTGTTTTAAGGACATTACATCAAAGTTGGATCAGCCTGTAGTGTGTTTTTCCACTTTCATTTTGAGTGTGACTCCAAATCCAGACCTCCATGGGTTAATAAATTTGATTTCCATTGATAACTTTTGTGTGATTTTGTTGTCAGCACATGCAACTATGTAAAGAACAAAGTATTTAATAAGAATATTTCATTCATTCAGATCTAAGATGTGTTATTTTAGTGTTCCCTTTATTTTTTTGAGCAGTGTATTTTATATATATATATATATATATATATATATATATATATTTCTCTATCGTCCTAAGTGGATGCTGGGGTTCCTGAAAGGACCATGGGGAATAGCGGCTCCGCAGGAGACAGGGCACAAAAAAGTAAAGCTTTTACCAGATCAGGTGGTGTGCACTGGCTCCTCCCCCTATGACCCTCCTCCAGACTCCAGTTAGATTTTGTGCCCGAACGAGAAGGGTGCAATCTAGGTGGCTCTCCTAAAGAGCTGCTTAGAGAAAGTTTAGCTTAGGTTTTTTACTTTACAGTGAGTCCTGCTGGCAACAGGATCACTGCAACGAGGGACTTAGGGGAGAAGTAGTGAACTCACCTGCGTGCAGAGTGGATTTGCTGCTTGGCTACTGGACACTAGCTCCAGAGGGACGATCACAGGTACAGCCTGGATGGTTACCGGAGCCGCGCCGCCGGCCCCCTTGCAGACGCTGAAGAGAGAAGAGGTCCAAAATCGGCGGCTGAAGACTCCTGAGTCTTCATAAAGGTAGCGCACAGCACTGCAGCTGTGCGCCATTTTCCTCTCAGCACACTTCACACAACAGTCACTGAGGGTGCAGAGCGCTGGGGGGGGCGCTCTGAGAGGCAAATAAAAACCTTGTTAGAGGCAAAAAATACCTCACATATAGCCCACAGAGGCTATATGGAGATATTTAACCCCTGCCTAACTTCAAAAATAGCGGGAGACGAGGCCGCCGAAAAAGGGGCGGGGCCTATCTCCTCAGCACACAGCGCCATTTTCTCTCACAGAAAAGCTGGAGAGAAGGCTCCCAGGCTCTCCCCTGCACTGCACTACAGAAACAGGGTTAAAACAGAGAGGGGGGGCACTGATTTTGGCGATATTGTATATATATAAAAGATGCTATAAGGGAGAAACACTTATATAAGGTTGTCCCTATATAATTATAGCGTTTTTGGTGTGTGCTGGCAGACTCTCCCTCTGTCTCCCCAAAGGGCTAGTGGGTCCTGTCCTCTGTCAGAGCATTCCCGGTGTGTGTGCTGTGTGTCGGTACGTGTGTGTCGACATGTATGAGGACGATGTTGGTGAGGAGGCGGAGAAATTGCCTGTAATGGTGATGTCACTCTCTAGGGAGTCGACACCGGAATGGATGGCTTATTTAGAGAATTACGTGAGAATGTCAACACGCTGCAAGGTCGGTTGACGACATGAGACGGCCGACAATCTATTAGGACCGGTCCAGGCGTCTCAGAAACACCGTCAGGGGTTTTAAAAACGCCCATTTACCTCAGTCGGTCGACACAGACACAGACACGGACACTGAATACAGTGTCGACGGTGAATAAACAAACGTATTTCTCATTAGGGCCACACGTTAAGGGCAATGAAGGAGGTGTTACGTGTTTCTGATACTACAAGTACCACAAGAAAGGGTATTATGTGGGAGTGAAAAAACTACCTGTAGTTTTTCCTGAATCAGATAAAATAAAATGAAGTGTGTGATGATGCGTAGGGTTACCCCGATAGCAAATATTGGCGTTATACCCTTTCCCGCCAGAAATTAGGGTACGTTGGGAAACACCCCTTAGGGTGATAAGGCGCTCACACGCTTATCAAGTGGCGTTACCGTCTCCAGATACGGCCGCCCTCAAGGAGCCAGCTGATAGGAAGCTGGAAAAATATCCTAAAAAGTATATACACACATACGGTGGTTATACTGCGACCAGCGATCGCCATCAGCCTGGAGATGCAGTGCTGGGTTGGCTTGGTCGGATTCCCTGACTGAAAATATTTTATTCATGTAGAGCATTTAATAGGATGCATTCTATATATATGTATGTGAGATGCACAGAGGGATATTTGCTCTCTGGCATCAAGATAAGTGCGTTGTCCACATCTCCCAGAAGATGTCAGGGACACGACAGTGGTCAGGTGATACAGATCCCATACGGCAGATGGAAGTATTGCTGTATAAAGGGAAGGAGTTATTTGGGGGTCGGTCCATCGGACCTGGGGACCACAGCAACAGCTGGGAAATCCAACCTTTTTTACCCCAAGTTACATCTCAGCTAAAAAAGACACCGTCTTTTCAGCCTCAATCTTTCCTTTCCCATGAGGGCATGCAGGCAAAAGGCCAGTCATATCTGCCCAGACATAGAGGTAAGGGAAGTAGACTGCAGCAGGCAGCCCTTTCCCAGGAAGAAGCCCTCCACCGCGTCTGCCAAGTCCTCAGCATGACGCTGGGGCCGTGCAAGCGGACTCAAGGTGGGGGGGTAGTCTCAAGAGTCTCAGGGCGCAGTGGGATCACTCGCAAGTTGACCCCTAGATCGTACGAGTATTATCCCAGGGGTAAAGATTGGAGAGTCGAGACATCTTCTCCTCGCAGCTTCCTGAAGTCTGCTTTACCAACGGCTCCCTCCGACAGGGAGGCAGCATTGGAAACAATTCACAAGCTGTATATCCAGCAGGTGATAATCAAAGTACCCCTCCTACGACAAGGAAAAGGGTATTATTTTTCCACACTATATTGTGGTACTGAAGCCAGACGGCTTGGTGACACATAGTCTAAATCTAAAATGTTTTGAACACTTACATAAAAGGTTCAAATCGAGATAAAGTCACTCAGAGCAGTGATAGCGAACCGGAAAAAAGGGGACTATATGGTGTCCCTGGACATCAAGGATTACCTCCATGTCCAAAATTTGTCCTTCTCATCAAGGGTACCTCTGGTTCGTGGTACAGAACTGTCAATATCAGTTTCAGACGATGCCGTTTGAATTATCCACGGCACCCCGGGCCTTTTTACCAAGGTAATGGCCGACAAGATGTTTCTTCAAAGAAAAAAGGCATCTAAATTATCCCTTACTTGCACGACCTAAAAAGGGCAAGTTCCAGAGAACAGTTGGAGGTCGGAAGAGCACTATCTAAAGTAGTTCTTCGACGGCACGACTGGATTCTAAATATTCCAAGAATCGCAGCTGTTTTCCGACGATACGTCTGCTGTTCCTAGGGATGATTCTGGACACGGTTCAGAAAAAGGTTTTTCTTCCCGAGGAAAAAGCCAAGGAGTTATCCGACCTGTCAGGAACCTCCTAAAACCAGGAAAGGTGTCTGTACATCAATGCACAAGAGTCCTGGGAAAAATGGTGGCTTTTTACGAAGCAATTCCATTCGGCAGATTCCATGCAAGAATTTTCCAAAGGGATCTGTTGGACAAATGGTCAGGGTCGCATCCTCAGATGCACCTGCGAATAACCCTGTCGCCAAGGACAAGGGTATATCTTCTGTGGTGGTTGCAAAAGGCTCATCTATTGGAGGGCCGCAGATTCGGCATACAGGATTTGATCCTGGTGACCACGGACGCCAGCCTGAGAGGTTGGGGTGCAGTCACACAAGGAAGAAACTTCCAGGGGGTATGGACGAACCTGGAAAAGTCTATTCACATAAACATTCTGGTACTAAGAGCAATCTAAAATGCTCTAAGCCAGGCGGAACCACTCCTGCAAGGAAAACCGGTGTTGATTCAGTCGGACAACATCACGGCGGTCGCCCATGTAAACAGACAGGGCGGCACAAGAAGCAGGAGTGCAATGGCAGAAGCTGCCAAGATTCTTCGCTGGGCGGAGAATCACGTAATAGCACTGTCAGCAGTGTTCTTCCCGGGCGTGGACAACTGGGAAGCAGACTTCCTCAGCAGACACGATATACACCCGGGAGAGGGGGGTCTTCATCCAGAAGTCTTCCACATGCTAATAAACTGTTGGGAAAGACCAATGGTAGACATGATGGCGTCTCGCCTCAACAAGAAACTGGACAAGTATTGCGCCAGGTCAAGAGATCCACAGGCAATAGCTGTGGACGCACTGGTAACACCTTGGGTGTACAAATCAGTATATGTGTTTCCTCCTCTGCCTCTCATACCAAAGGTATTGAAGATTATACGGTGAGGAGGAGTAAGAAATACTAGTGGCTCCGGATTGGCCAAGAAGGACTTGGTACCCGGAACTTCAAGAGTTGGTCACGGACGACCCGTGCCCTCTACTTCTGAGAAGGGACCTGCTACAACAGGGTCCCTGTCTCTTTCAAGACTTACCGCGGCTGCGTTTGACGGCATGGCGGTTGAACGCCAGATCCTAAAAGGGAAAGGCATTCCAGAAGAAGTCATTCCTACCTTGATTAAGGCAAGGAAGGAAGTCACCGCGAAACATTATCACCGCATTTGGCGAAAATATGTCGCGTGGTGCGAGGATCGGAGTGTTCCGACGGAGGAATTTCAACTGGGTCGTTTCCTACATTTCCTACAATCAGGATTGTCTAGGGGTCTCAAATTGAGATCTATTAAGGTTCAAATTTCGGCCCTGTCAATATTCTTCCAAAAAGAATTGGCCTCAGTTCCTGAGGTACAGACTTTTGTTAAAGGAGTACTGCATATACAGCCTCCTGTGGTGCCTCCGGTGGCACCGTGGGATCTAAATGTAGTTTTAGATTTCCTCAAATCCCATTGGTTTGAACCATTGAAAAAGGTGGATTTTAAATATCTCACATGGAAAGTGACTATGTTACTGGCCCTGGCTTCCGCCAGGAGAGTATCTGAATTGGCGGCTTTATCTTATAAAAGCCCTTATCTAATCTTCCATTCGGATAGGGCAGAACTGAGGACTCGTCCGCATTTTCTCCCTAAGGTGGTATCAGCGTTTCACCTGAACCAACCTATTGTGGTGCCTGCGGCCTCTGGCGACTTGGAGGACTCCAAGTTGTTGGACGTTGTCAGAGCCTTAAAAATATACATTTCAAGGACGGCTGAAGTCAGAAAATCTGACTCGCTGTTGATACTATATGCACCCAACAAGTTGGGTGCCCCTGCTTCTAAGCAGACGATTGCTCGTTGGATTTGTAACACAATTCAACTTGCTCATTCTGTGGCAGGCCTGCCACAGCCTAAATCTGTTAAGGCCCATTCCACAAGGAAGGTGGGCTCATCTTGGGCGGCTGCCCGAGGGGTCTCGGCATTACAATTCTGCCGAGCAGCTACGTGGTCGGGGGAAAACACGTTTGTAAAATTCTACAAATTTGATACCCTGGCAAAAGAGGACTTGGAATTCTCTCATTCGGTGCTGCAGAGTCATCCGCACTCTCCCGCCCGTTTGGGAGCTTTGGTATAATCCCCATGGTCCTTTCAGGAACCCCAGCATCCACTTAGGACGATAGAGAAAATAAGAATTTACTTACCGATAATTCTATTTCTCGGAGTCCGTAGTGGATGCTGGGCGCCCATCCCAAGTGCGGATTATCTGCAATACTGTACATAGTTATTGTTAACAAATTCGGGTTATATTGTTAAGGAGCCATCTTTAAGAGGCTCTTTCTGTTATCATACTGTTAACTGGGTTTAGATCACAAGTTGTACGGTGTGATTGGTGTGGCTGGTATGAGTCTTACCCGGGATTCAAATTGCCTCCCTTATTGTGTACGCTCGTCCGGGCACAGTACCTAACTGGAGTCTGGAGGAGGGTCATAGGGGGAGGAGCCAGTGCACACCACCTGATCTGGTAAAAGCTTTACTTTTTTGTGCCCTGTCTCCTGCGGAGCCGCTATTCCCCATGGTCCTTTCAGGAACCCCAGCATCCACTACGGACTCCGAGAAATAGAATTATCGGTAAGTAAATTCTTATTATATATAGCCTGGTACATTTACGCTAGTACAACACAGGCAATTTTTAGTTTTAAACATAAGTATCATGCAACAATCACTTCCGAAAATTTAATATAATGAAATTAAATGATTAAAATAATAATTTCATATTGCTCTGTCCGTGTGTGTGTGTATTTGTGCATGTGTGTAATGTCAGCCCTAGCGGCTGTGCGCGCCTGAACGAGCAACACTTGAATTGGTCCAATGGGCGCCATTGAGTGGCCACTGGCACGCAAAACAGTTGAATTCCCACCATAGCGGATAGGAGCAACATCAGTCTTTAATTATATAGGTGATATATAGATCTCTCTCCCTCTCTCTCTATATATAATATATTGTTAAAGTCGAAAAATATTGTAATACATATGCCTTGTACTAACCCCATGCACATGCCCGCTGCTCGTGCACTCAGTCCTCCGTGCATGCACATATCCGCAATTTGCGTAGGATCGCTCCGGCGATCATGCGCGTGATATGGGTATTTACAGTGGAGTTTGTTAGGGGGGAAGAGGGTTATTAGAACATTACATATTTAACCCAAATAGTGCATTTTGTACCCATAGTTCCCTTGCACCACGTCAGCGAGTATTAATAGTTTAAACAGTTCTTGGACTAAGAGATTCGCCTTTGCATGATAGGAAGGGTCAGATAAAGGTTGGAAGGTGATATCTAGTATCCAGCTGTAGGGTATTTTGAGGGTAACATTCCGGTGTTAGTTAGAGAAAGATCGCATGTTCCTGCGTATAGTTATGTGCAGAAGTAGAATATAGATATTAACTGTATTTACTGTATATTATGTATGCGACGGGAATCCAGAGGATACCACCCACAAGAGCAGTTGGGGAAGGACATCGCCCATCTACTCAAATCCACCTATGACCTCTTCTGTAATGTAAAGACACATCCCTGTGTCCAATGGACAATGAGATTACAGTGACCATTGTATTGTGTATGCATGTTGTGTATAAAAAGCCCATTGTTGCCTGGCCGGTCAGAAGACTCTGAACGCTTTCTATCTGACTAGCGGAGGACCGGCCGGGTTGCGCTTGCGAACATTCTCACGTATGTACATTCTCTGTAGCCATTATTCTGTTTAGTTTTATCTTGTTAGCCTGTAGTGTATGATTTGTACTATTTACCTTTTGTAATTAATCCACTGTGGCCTTAGAACCCTGTGGTTGCAACTACAAATCAGTGTTGTGTCTTCACTTTCCTGCAAGGGTTTTAGAGTGTATTTATCTGTATAAGGTGTATAAGTATTGATAAGGTGTACGCACTGCGGTTACTTTATACCGTCAGCGCTACTTAAGGTTTAAGGTATAACATTGTTGCAGTACTTTGCTGCTAAGGGTTTAAAGTGTAATCATATCATTACATTGTATCATTAACAAGGTTTAAAGGTTATCAATTGTGTGTGCGCACGCTGAGTGTACTCTGTACACTCAGCGCGGCGTGTGCACGCCAAGTACGTACCACGTGCGGGACTCTACGCAAATAGCGTACAAAGTGCACAGCACGTGTATTCAGTCTAGCGGCCATAGCGGCTCCACGGTAATAGTCTATCTAGAGGTATAGCTTTTCGGTCTAAGATAATATCGACATTATCAATTGGGAGCTCGTCCAGTTTTTCCTCATACCCACAGCCTAGCAGCGTACAGCAGACTTTATCAGCAGAGGGCGGGGAGGTATCCCACACAAACCTTCTCCTGGTTGGTGGATACACTAGTGCTGATAAGATAAGCGTCTGCTCTGCAAGGTTTGTTGGGATGCTGGTGGAATCCGGAAGGTAAGAACGCAAAGCTATTTTTAAAGTCTGTGAATTTCTGTTTGGCGCAAAATGCGCACACAATACACGCATACACCTGTATTTTGTGCTCTGCATATCTGATCATATTGCTGCAAAACAAGGTTCAAATGAGTCATATTGTGTTTGATTCAGATTGGATTGCTTATCTGTTAAGTAGGGTAAAAGTACATTTAAAAGTTGCTGCAAAAGCCTTGATATAGTTTTTTTTTTTTTAACTCAGGCCTAAAATAACTTCAGGGGCTTGCATGGTGTGTGATTTCTTTGTGACAAAGGAAGCCGCATGGTCTGTCCTCCATTTTGGACTAACCACATGGCTTGTCCACCATTTTGTGTAACCCTCAGGGATGTGGAAGGGGGAGGAGCAGCGGCCATGTTGGAAAGGTCATTTTTTGTAAATGGCTGATTTTCACTGCCCGGAATAATCAGCCGTCCTTGGTCAAAAAGAAATCACCATTTATGAGTTACCAATGCATTTATTTAACCCATGCCATAGTCAATTACAAATAGTTTCAGATGGGGCTTAATGAAAGTTAATAGTAAAATGAATACTTGATGTAAGAAGTACACACAGATTTTAAAAAAAAAAAGTTTTTTTTCTTTTTTCTCTCTCTAAGATTCAGTTAACTGTGCTTGCTATAAGATAGCCATTGAAATGCAAATTAACCTGTGTAACTGCTTTTTCCTAACAGTGAAAAAAAACCCCACCTTTACAGGCAACCAATAGCACATAGCATTCATATGCAAATTAGAAGCACTTAATGGGTAAATGAGTCTCAGGAGACCAGTGAATGGTACATATATATAATATTATAATTATGTGTATATTTATATCAGTGTATGTTCTGCAAGATAGCCATCCAATCTGAATCATACCATTTGAATTATTGAGGATTATTAGATTAATTTTGACCTGTACTGAAAAAAATTGTTGCTATTTAGTTTAAATATAGAGTTAATATTTAAGAAATAAGTGTAAGACGCACATGCAGCCTGGCCTAGTTGTAAAGGTTTATACAGAAGAAACTGTGTGTAGTGTTAAGTGAGCGATTATAGTTAATATCGCTTACATTTATAGAAGTGTGGGATTTGTAGTACTGCGGATGTACGGCCTTTGTACACATGTCTCAGACAAAGTACGGGACTGCGTACGCTACGTAAAGGCCTACGCACGTGGCGTGTTTACGCAACATGCGTAAAAGGTACGCCCACTAAGTACAAATCACACAATAGCATTGTTTTAGTTTAGGCACGAGACGGTAGCCACGCGATAATAGCACAAATTGATCAGTTTCCAATATTTAGTTTAAATACCTTCTTTACTGTATCACCTCTGGAACTAAGACTGTTTTATCTGAATGAAAGTTAATTTTCTGTACAGAAAAACGAAAGTGTATATGAGTGAACGAGCGTGAGTGTGCAAACAATAAAGGTTTTGTGGACCCAGGGAATTCGGGATCCCGTAGGAGACCACACAAGGTTAGTGGACACTTGGTGGCATGAGAGTGGCTTGCTCACGTTAACATTCATTAAGGTATAAAGGAGCAAGTAGTAGATAACAGCAGACCAAGAGGTCAGCGAAGTCAGAAAACCGCTGACAAAGTCAAGCGAAGCTCTGAAAACCGCGGCCTAAAAGGTCAGCGAGGTTTTTGTGTAGAGAGCGCAGCCCAGGGTGTTGGCATAGAACCCATATAGGCCCGTTTTGAAACGCTACGGCTGAGGTTTCGCAGCCTGAAAAACGATTCCATTGGTCGTACAGCGGATAAGTAACAGTTATCTATACGCTGTGCGATTGTACCGCGCGTTAGTGGGTGCAATATTTAGCTCAACGTGATACCCTTTTACGACATTTGCGTAAAATCACGGGATCATAGGCGCTAAGTGTAGCACACGCAACGTGATTTGTGTAACAGTTTTTTATTTTAAGGGAGTTTCGCTGGTCACTCAGGAAATCTCCAACGACCAATATTTACTGGTTAGGGTAAGTCACTCCCATACATTTCCAGTAAATAAAGGTTACACAGGGGCCCTAGGTTGGGTACGACCGGCGCTGACGACAGTGTTTAGGTGTATTGGCCAACGTGGGCGTGAGTGGGTAAAAGCACTCGATGAACTTTCACCGTTGCCTTATCACTGAGTATTTTGGTTTTTTGTAGGAATTAGCTGAGAAGGCAATACCTGCAAAATATGGGGGCCAGTTGCTCAAGTAAGGGACGATCAACCAGGGTTCAGGTTGATATTCCGCGGCCCAAGGGGTCGGCGAGGTACATAATGTGTGAGAAATATGGATCACACGCAGAGGTTTTATGCAATGAATGGGAACGTATGACTGCGGAAGATAGGGAACCATTCCCTAAGGTAGGCAGTTTTAGTACAGTGGTGTTGCAGAATTTAAGGATTACGATATGTCTGTTAAAATCCCGAAAAGAAAGGATCAGACACTCAAACTGTTTACATTTATGGCAACGAGAGAGTGATATGCAAAGGGATCTAGCTCACGCAGCTGGTTCCAACCCTGGCAGGAAACTGATTGCAACTGCACCACCACCACCGTATATTACAGGGGAGAAAGTGGCTACAGACAATGACATACTGATATATGCTAAGAGTAAAATTGATAAATGTAGTAATGATAATAAGAATGAACTTAATAAATGTATTAATGCTAACCCATGCAAGTTGTATCCCATCTTAAACTTCCCTCAGGAATACGAGCAAGAAGATGAACCCAGCACGATAATCGGCACTTTCTCCAGCAGCCACCATACAGGACACCCAGGTGGGCACAGCCCAACCGGTAAGAGCAGTAGTAAAGCCCCCTAGCGGAGGGATAAGTGAGGTCGTGTCCACAGGTAAGTACGGTACAGTACATTATGCAGAGACAATTGCACCTCACATTGTAGAAGCAACCCAGAACGATGTAATTGAACTAAATCCTGTCAGGGTGATCGCAGTCCCCAATGGGAAGACTGACGCTCAGGGAATCACTCCCGTCAGGAACATTGCTATGCATTGTCCTTGGTCCCGGACAGAATTGAGAACAATTATGTCTGAATTTCCCGATCCCAGAAAGGATCTAGCCGCATGTCAGAGGTTTATTAGAGAACAAGGTAACGCCACCGAACCCACAAACAAAGATTGGCGGACAGTGCTACGGGCATGTTTGCCCTCCAATATTGACCCTGTGAAATTCATTGCCGATTGTAAATTAGACGCAGCAGTACCTCTCACTGATGAATACACTCAGAAGAATGTACGACAGATCAATCTACAATTAGGAGTATATTTCCCTACTGTTGTCAAATGGAATAAAATCTTTTCCGTAAGACAAAAAGAAGGTGAAACAACTTCTGAATATTTCCATCGAGCACTGCAGGAAATGGCTAGATACACTGGGGTCGAGGACATTAAGGAAAATGTACATCATAGAGAGGTAGCTGTGTCCGTATTAATGGACGGCTTGAAGGAAACGTTGAGAACAAGGGTACAAACCACTCAACCTAACTGGAGAGGTATTTCGGTGGCTGCATTAAGAGAGTCCGCTATCGAGCACGATCGGAACATCATTAAGCACAGGGAGTCACTGGGGGATAAGCTGATGACCGTAAGTATCAAAGCCCTGACAACGAAGCCACATCAGCCAAAACCCCAGATCCCTGATGGTAAGTCGTATGTAGTGAAATGTTATAATGGTCAGAGAGAAGGACATTACGCACGGAATTGTAATTATAAAAGCAACGTATATCGACACCCTAGACCAGAACATGACTCACAGCATGATACACGTAATTGGGATCAGGGATCACATAGGAAAAATTTTGGGCCGCACCTGTAGTCTGCAGCCAGTGAAGTTGATTGTTAGCCTTGGTAGTAAACCTGAGGTCACAGTTGATGTAGCTGGTAGATCATTCCTTGTAGATGCAGGGGCGGCCAGGTAAACTCTGTGATCTATCTTTAAAGTTTCCTCTTCATCTCTGACGTTCACCGACAGATTTACAGCTCAAACGCCACATATTTACTCAGTCTTTTCAGAGGTCTGCCCAACCCCAGTATATCTCACCAGCATCATTGTGCCTGGCCATGCACAGAGGGTGGAGAGTGGAAATACTGGTGAACAGAGACTGTGCAGAGATACCGATAGACATGATGGTGTGACAGCCTGATGGTGAACGCAAATCTGACAAATTTTCTTTTTATTATTCTCTCTCTCTTTTTTCATTTTCCACGGATGGTTTATTTCACACAACAGTTAAACACATTGTAATACAGGATTTATGTTCCCTACAGAAAGGTCGCGGACTCGGAAAGAATAGCGTATCACTGGAGTGTCTGTTCCGGGAAGACTGAGAGGCAGCACTGTTGAGACAGCACCTGAGCACGGAGAACAACAAGACTAGAGGCGGTTGTCGTACCAGTTTTCTTTTTCTTTTATTATTTTCTCCATCTCCCATTACCCTCCTTTCCCCCCTTCATGGCTCCTTTTTCTCTCCCCTTAACAAGATGGACTTACCCCAAGAGACTGCATTCCGGATTTTCCTGTTGACCCTGTTGTTGACCAGAGCAGTCTATTTCGGTGAGAGTACCAGAGAGGTCGAGAAAGGATCTGGAATGGGTTCTGATGGCAAGGACGGATTTGTAGAATTCCAAGAGCAACACATCCACCGAGCAAAGGCGAGTATCAGAAAACGATCTGGTAGTCAAGAAACTAGGAGGCACTGTGAAGGGTTATTGGCTGAGGAAAATTGTATTTGTAGAAACTGTGAAAACATAGTTGAGGACGGGTGCATCCAGAGATGTCAGTCCAGCCTTAATATCAACATGGACCATCATCCATTGAGTGATTATCACTCATTAGTGGGTAAGGTTTTAGACCAAACAGAATGCTGGGTGTGCTCACAAGTACCTCAAGGTCAGAGCAAGTCAGGACTAGTACCAAATCCATTAAGAATAGATGAGGTACTTGAATTAAGGGGTGGGAGACCGGTGGACAAGAAATTTAATATTTCTAAGCCCCCTAGTTTGAAGCTCCACCAATATCATGTGGATAGGTCCTTAGTGTGTTTCAACATTTCCATTTCCCGAAAGCCGGGAAATTGGGAAGTGACATGGAATAACCAAACCATGGCATTTTCACACAGAGCTGACAGAATGCCTGTAGACCCTGAACTTATACGCCAAATAGCCGACGGTGGAAGGTATTTTCGGTATAGGTATACTCTAGGAAGTAAGGCCATGCGGGTTGGAGAAGTATCACCAGGGTACTGTGCGCATATCATACAGCCTGATACGTGTACTGAACAGATGAGAGAGATAGGGATAGGCTTTTTCACTTGGAAAGTTTGCAATAATAAGAATTTACTTACCGATAATTCTATTTCTCGGAGTCCGTAGTGGATGCTGGGGTTCCTGAAAGGACCATGGGGGGAATAGCGGCTCCGCAGGAGACAGGGCACAAAAAGTAAAGCTTTAGGATCAGGTGGTGTGCACTGGCTCCTCCCCCTATGACCCTCCTCCAAGCCAGTTAGGTACTGTGCCCGGACGAGCGTACACAATAAGGGAGGAATTTTGAATCCCGGGTAAGACTCATACCAGCCACACCAATCACACCGTACAACTTGTGATCTAAACCCAGTTAACAGTATGATAACAGCGGAGCCTCTGAAAAGATGGCTCACAACAATAATAACCCGATTTTTGTAACTATGTACAAGTATTGCAGATAATCCGCACTTGGGATGGGCGCCCAGCATCCACTACGGACTCCGAGAAATAGAATTATCGGTAAGTAAATTCTTATTTTCTCTATCGTCCTAGTGGATGCTGGGGTTCCTGAAAGGACCATGGGGATTATACCAAAGCTCCCAAACGGGCGGGAGAGTGCGGATGACTCTGCAGCACCGAATGAGAGAACTCCAGGTCCTCTTTTGCCAGGATATCAAATTTGTAGAATTTTACAAACGTGTTCTCCCCTGACCACGTAGCTGCTCGGCAGAGTTGTAATGCCGAGACCTCTCGGGCAGCCGCCCAAGATGAGCCCACCTTCCTTGTGGAATGGGCCTTAACCGATTTAGACTGTGGCAGGCCTGCCTCAGAATGTGCAAGTTGAATTGTGTTACAAATCCACCGAGCAATCGACTGCTTAGAAGCAGGCGCACCCAACTTGTTGGGTGCATACAGTATAAACAGCGAGTCAGATTTTCTGACTCCAGCTGTCCTGGAATATATTTTCAGGGCCCTGACAACTTCTAGCAACTTGGAGTCCTCCAAGTCCCTAGTAGGTGCAAGGCACCACAATAAGCTGGTTCAGGTGAAACACTGACACCACCTTAGGGAGAGAACTGGGGACGAGTCCGCAGCTCTGCCCTGTCCGAATGGACAAACAGATATGGGCTTTTTTGAGAAAAAACCACCAATTTGACACTCGCCTGGTCCAGGCCAGGGCCAAGAGCATGGTCACTTTTTATGTGAGATGCTGCAAATCCACATATTTGACTGGTTTTAAACCAATGTGATTTGAGAAATCCCAGAACTACGTTGAGATCCCACAGTGCCACTGGAGGCACAAAAAAGGGGTTTGTATATGCAATACTCCCTTGACAAACTTCTGGACTTCAGGAACTGAAGCCAATTCTTTCTGGAAGAAAATTTACAGGGCCGAATTTGAACCTTAATGGACCCCAATTTGAGGCCCATAGACACTCCTGTTTGCAGGAAATGCAGGAAACGACCGAGTTGAAATTTCTTTGTGGGGCCTTCCTGGCCTCACACCACGCAACAAATTTTCGCCACACGTGGTGATAATGTTGTGCGGTCACCTCCTTTCTGGCTTTGACCAGGGTAGGAATGACCTCTTCCGGAATGCCTTTTTTCCCTTAGGATCCGGCTTTCCATCGCCATGCCGACAAACGCAGCTGCGGTAAGTCTTGGAACAGACATGGTACTTGCTGAAGCAAGTCCCTTCTTAGCGGCAGAGGCCATAAGACCTCTGTAAGCATCTCTTGAAGTTCCGGGTACCAAGTCCTTCTTGGCCAATCCGGAGCCATGAGTATAGTTCTTACTCCTCTACGTCTTATAATTCTCAGCACCTTAGGTATGAGAAGCAGAGGAGGGAACACATACACCGACTGGTACACCCACGGTGTTACCAGAACGTCCACATCTATTGCCTGAGGGTCCCTTGACCTGGCGCAATACCTGTCCCGTTTTTTGTTCAGACGGGACGCCATCATGTCCACCTTTGGTATTTCCCAACGGTTTACAATCATGTGGAAAAAACTTCTCAATGAAGTTTCCACTCTCCCGGGTGGAGGTCGTGCTGAGGAAGTCTGCTTCCCAGTTTCCATTCCCGGGATGAAAAACTGCTGACAGTGTTATCACATGATTTTCCGCCCAGCGAAAAGTCCTTGCAGTTTCTGCCATTGCCCTCCTGCTTCTTGTGTCGCCCTGTCTGTTTACGTGGGCGACTGCCGTGATGTTTTTCCCACTGGATCAATACCGGCTGACCTTGAAGCAGAGGTCTTGCTAAGCTTAGAGCATTATAAATTTACCCTTAGCTCCAGTATATTTATGTGGAGAAAAGTCTCCATACTTGATCACACTCCCTGGAAATTTTTCCCTTGTGTGACTGCTCCCCAGCCTCTCAGGCTGGGCTCCGTGGTTACCAGCATCCAATCCTGAATGCCGAATCTGCGGCCCTCTAGAAGATGAGCACTCTATAACCACCACAGGAGAGACACCCTTGTCCTTGGATATTGGGTTATCCGCTGATGCATCTGAAGATGCGATCCGGACCATTTGTCCAGCAGATCCCACTGAAAAGTTCTTACGTGAAATCTGCCGAATGGAATTGCTTCGTAGGAAGCCACCATTTTTACCAGGACCCTTGTGCAATGATGCACTGTTTTTAGGAGGTTCCTGACTTGCTCGGATAACTCCCTGGCTTTCTCTTCCGGGAGAAACACCTTTTTCTGGACTGTGTCCAGAATCATCCCTAGGCACAGCAGACGTGTCGTCGGGATCAGCTGCGATTTTGGAATATTTAGAATCCACCCGTGCTGATTGTAGCAGTATCCGAGATAGTGCTACTCCGACCTCCAACTGTTCCCTGGACTATGCCCCTATCAGGAGATCGTCCAAGTAAGGGATAATTAAGACGCCTTTTCTTCGAAGAATAATCATCAATTCGGCCATTACCTTGGTAAAGACCCCGGGGTGCCGTGGACAATCCAAACGGCAGCGTCTGAAACTGATGGTGCAGAACTGTCACTACGAACCTGAGGTACCCTTAGTGAGAAGGGCAAATTTGGGACATAGAGGTAAGCATCCCTGATGTCCCGGGACACTATATAGTCCCCTTGGTTCGTTATCACTGCTCTGAGTGACTTCATCTTAATTTGAACCTTTGTAAGTGTTCAAAAAAAATTTTTTAGAATAAGTCTCACCTAGCCTTCTGGCTTCAGTACCACAATATAGTGTGGAATAATACCCCTTTTCTGTAGTAGGAGGGGTAATTTAATTGTCACCTGCTGGGAACACAGCTTGTGAATTTTTTCCCATACTACCTCCTTGTCGGAGGGAGACTTGGTAAAGCAGACTTCAGGAGCCTGCGAAGGGGAAACGTCTCGACATTCCCATCTGTACCCCCGGGATACTACTTGTAGGATCCAGGGGTCCTGTACGGTCTCAGCGCCATGCTGAGAACTTGTCAGACGCGGTGGAACGCTTCTGTTCCTGGGAATAGGCTGCCTGTTGCAGTCTTCTTCCCTTTCCTCTATCCCTGGGCAGATATGATCTTATAGGGACGAGAGGACTGAGGCTGAAAAGACGGTGTCTTTTTCTGCAGAGATGTGACTTAGGGTAAAAAACGGTGGATTTTCCAGCAGTTGCCGTGACCACCAGGTCCGATGGACCGACCCCAAACAAGTCCTCTTCCTTTATACGGCCATACTGTGCCGTTTGGAATCTGCATCACCTGACCACTGTCGTGTCCATAACATCTTCTGGCAGTTATGGACATCGCGTTTATTCATGATGCCAGAGTGCAAATATCCCTCTGTGCATCTCGCATATATAGAAATGCTCTATAGTCAATAAAATACTGTCCCTGTCAAGGGTATCAATATTTTTAGTCAGGGAATCCGACCAAGCCACCCTAGCTCTGCACATCCAGGCTGAGGCGATCGCTGGCCGCAGTATAACACCAGTATGTGTGTATATACTTTTTATTATATTTTCCAGCCTTGTCAGCTGGTCCTTGAGGACGGCCCTATCTATAGACGGTACCGCCACTTGTTTTGATAAGCGTGTGAGCGCCTTATCCACCTTAAGGGGTGTTTCCCAACGCGCCCTAACATCTGGCGGGAAAGGGTATACCGCCCATAATTTTCTATCGGGGGGAACCCACGCATCATCACACACTTTATTTAATTTATCTGATTCAGGAAAAACTATGGTAGTTTTTTCACATCCCACATAATACCCTCTTTTGTGGTACTTGTAGTATCAGAAATACGTAACACCTCCTTCATTGCCTTTAACGTGTGGCCCTAATAAGGAATACGTTTGTTTATTCACCGTCGACACTGGATTCAGTGTCCCTGTCTGTGTCGACCGACTAAAGTAAACGGGCGTTTTAAAACCCTTGACGGTGTTTTTGAGACGTCTGGACCGTACTAATTGTTTGTCGGCCGTCTCATGTCGTCAACCGACCTTGCAGCGTGTTGACATTATCACGTAATTTCCTAAATAAGCCATCCATTTCGGTGTCGACTCCCTAGAGAGTGACATCACCATTACAGGCAATTGCTCCGCCTCCTCACCAACATCGTCCTCCTACCTGTCGACACACACGTACCGACACACAGCACACACACAGGGAATGCTCTGATAGAGGACAGGACCCACTAGCCCTTTGGAGAGACAGAGGGAGAGTTTGCCAGCACACACCAAAAACGCTATAATTATATAGGGACAACCTTATATAAGTGTTTTCCCTTATAGCATCTTAATATATATATAAGCATATCGCCAAATTAGTGCCCCCCCTCTCTGTTTTAACCCTGTTTCTGTAGTGCAGTGCAGGGGAGAGCCTGGGAGCCTTCCCTCCAGCCTTTCTGTGAGGGAAAATGGCGCTGTGTGCTGAGGAGATAGGCCCCGCCCCTTTTTCGGCGGCCTCGTCTCCCGCTCTTAACGGATTCTGGCAGGGGTTAAATATCTCCATATAGCCTCCGGAGGCTATATGTGAGGTATTTTTAGCCAAAATAGGTATTCATTTGCCTCCCAGGGCGCCCCCCTCCCAGCGCCCTGCACCCTCAGTGACTGCCGTGTGAAGTGTGCTGAGAGGAAAATGGCGCACAGCTGCAGTGCTGTGCGCTACCTTTAGAAGACTGAGGAGTCTTCTGCCGCCGATTCTGGACCTCTTCTTACTTCAGCATCTGCAAGGGGGCCGGCGGCAAGGCTCCGGTGACCATCCAGGCTGTACCTGTGATCGTCCCTCTGGAGCTGATGTCCAGTAGCCAAGAAGCCAATCCATCCTGCACGCAGGTGAGTTCACTTCTTCTCCCCTAAGTCCCTCGTTGCAGTGATCCTGTTGCCAGCAGGACTCACTGTAAAATAAAAAACCTAAGCTAAACTTTCCTAAGCAGCTCTTTAGGAGAGCCACCTAGATTGCACCCTTCTCGGCCGGGCACAAAATCTAACTGGCTTGGAGGAGGGTCATAGGGGGAGGAGCCAGTGCACACCACCTGATCCTAAAGCTTTACTTTTTGTGCCCTGTCTCCTGCGGAGCCGCTATTCCCCCCATGGTCCTTTCAGGAACCCCAGCATCCACTAGGACGATAGAGAAATGATAATGTCATATTCTGTCCCATATGTTCTCCCCGATGATGCCTATTTCATATGCGGGAGGAAGGCTTATAAGTGGCTTGCCCCAAACTCAGAGGGATTGTGTTACATTGGAAGAGTGTTGCCAGAAGTAATGACCACAACCCATAATAAGATGAAAGACGTTCACCGCAATGCTCAAGCTCCTTACACTCATACTCACTATGAACACATCGTTAAGAGACACCTTATAGATAGGACAGAGCACGCAGCCTCTGATTTGATCCACGAATCCACCGGGATTCAATTCCTACTCGCGTTAGATATCACCCGTACCGCCAGAGGAATTATAAATTATAGGTATATTCATGCGCTAGCGAACCTGATAGATAATATCACCGAGATGTATGATGACACCTTCAGGTATACAGGGAGGGAGTTGCAAGCTTACAAAACGGAACTGATCCAGCACAGGATGGTTCTAAATTATATCACAGCGGTGACAGGCGGGTACTGTGTCACCTTGGCAACTCAGTATGGTGTGAAGTGTTGCACGTACATTACAAACAGCACTGACGACCCAACCAAGGTCATAGATCAAAAGATGGACGATATCTTGCAATTGAAGTGGGAGTTCCGGAGGAGACACAACCTTACCCTTACTGCTGTGAGTAATGAACTGACCGGCTGGGTCTCATGGTTGAACCCACGCAATTGGTTCTCAGGTTTAGGAGAATGGGCTCAAAATGTTATCGTGAGTGTAGGAAAGTTTCTCCTTTGTATCCTAGGAGTTGTCATAATGATTGGTTTGATATTTAGATGTGTTCGAATTTTAACGCGGCGCAAGCACGGTACCAAAGTGATGAGTTTGAGGAGCGGGGGCATTGTTACAACAACTGATTTAATTTATGACCCATCAATAGAGACAATGTTGTGATAAGACATGATTCCACGGTCCGTTTCTTTCACCCGTTTCTCCTTTGTTTTCCCTCAAGCAAAAATACATCCATTCGGAAAAGACTTTGATGAACAATACATCCATTCGGAAAAGACTTTTGATGAACATTACATCGATTCGGAAAAGACTTTTGATGAACAATACATCCATCCAGAAAAGACTTTGATTAACACTTTCAGCAAAGATACACCCATCCGGACAAGACTTCAAACAAAACCCAAGAACGATTGCACAAATGTTATGTGAATGTATTTGTGATACGTGTCTTATCTTCATCTCTACAACCTTCAGGTAGTGTCACACATAGTCGATAAGTAATACCCATATATTAGCATTCACATATGTTCTCCCCTTCCATGTATCATCAACTAAATGTGCACCCCATTTGTTGGAACAAGAAGCCGAAAAGAGCTCGGTAGTGTTTGTTGGCCCACTTACAGACCCTTAATACGGGATGAGAAGGATTTAATGTATACTTCGCAATACCTCGAAGCTTATCTAGAACATATACGGCACGATGATACATGCCCCTCAGACATGGATTTCATACATACATGCTTTTACTATCCCACTAGGTCATACATTTCCCGCCTACTCCTCTCCTCCTACCATCCAATCATTTTATGGATAATGTATTGTATATTTTTATCCAAACATCTGTAGATATTGTATTGTATATTTTTCTGTTTAATGTTTAGATAGTGGCAGTTATTGTTGACTGCCAAAGGGTGGACTGTTAAAGTCGAAAAAGATTGTAATACATATGCCTTGTACAAACCCCATGCACATGCCCGCTGCTCGTGCACTCAGTCCTCCGTGCGTGCACATATCCGCAATTTGCGTAGGATCGCTCCGGCGATCATGCGCGTGATATGGGTATTTACGGCGGAGTTTGTGAGCGCGTAGAGGGTTATTAGAACATTACATATTTAACCCAAATAGTGCATTTTGTACCCATAGTTCCCTTGCACCACGTCAGCGAGTATTAATAGTTTAGACAGTTCCTGGACTAAGAGATTCGCCTTTGCATGATAGGAAGGGTCAGATAAAGGTTGGAAGGTGATGTCTAGTATCCAGCTGTAGGGTATTTTGAGGGTAACATTCCGGTGTTAGTTAGAGAAAGATTGCATGTTCCTGCGTATAGTTATGTGCAGAAGTAGAATATAGATATTAACTGTATTTACTGTATATTATGTATGCGGCGGGAATCCAGAGGATACCACCCACAAGAGCAGTTGGGGAAGGACATCGCCCATCTACTCAAATCCACCTATGACCTCTTCTGTAATGTAAAGACACATCCCTGTGTACAATGAACAATGAGATTACAGTGACCATTGTATTGTGTATGCATGCTGTGTATAAAAAGCCCATTGTTGCCTGGCCGGTCAGAAGACTCTAAACGCTTTCTATCTGACTAGCGGAGGACCGGCCGGGTTGCGCTTGCGAACATTCTCACGTATGTACATTCTCTGTAGCCATTATTCTGTTTAGTTTTATCTTGTTAGCCTGTAGTGTATGATTTGTACTGTTTACCTTTTGGAATTAATCCACTGTGGCCTTAGAACCCTGTGGTTGCAACTACAAATCAGTGTTGTGTCTTCACTTTCCTGCAAGGGTTTTAGAGTGTATTTATCTGTATAAGGTGTAGAAGTATTGATAAGGTGTACGCACTGCGGTTACTTTATACCGTCAGCGCTACTTAAGGTTTAAGGTATAACATCGTTGCAGTACTTTGCTGCTAAGGGTTTAAAGTGTAATCATATCATTACATTGTATCATTAACAAGGTTTAAAGGTTATCAATTGTGTGTGCGCACGCTGAGTGTACTCTGTACACTCAGCGCGGCGTGTGTACGCCAAGTACGTACCACGTGCGGGACTCTGTACGCAAATAGCGTACAAAGAGCGTAGCACGTGTATTCAGTCTAGCGGCCATAGCGGCTCCACGGTAATAGTGTATCTAGAGGTATAGCTTTTCGGTCTAAGATAATATCGACATTATCAATATATACATACACACACACACACACACACACACACTAACCATAACATTAAACCACCTGCCCAGTACTGTGTAGATCCTACTTGTGCCAAGACAGCTCGGACCCACTGAGGTAAGGACTCCACAAGACCTCTGAAGGTGTCCTGTGGTATTGCCAGAGACCTGGGTTTTTGTGAATCTGAGGTTGGGTTTCTGGCTGATGCGGACTCAGGAGTGGACAAAGTGAAGGTAGGTGGTGTAATGTAATTCTTGCTCATGGACTATGGATTCTGAAACTATTACTGCATAGTTGGCAGAAACCTGGACAGGGGCGTGGAGTCTGACATGCTGGTGGTTTTCGCAAGTGACCTTGGCAAGGAAGTGTGGACTTCACTGTGCCCAACATGCTGGTCATGGCCCCCTGTCTTGTCAGTCAGTATTGGCACTAGGTTGAATCTGTAGTAACTTGGCTGACGAATGCAATAGACCACAGGTCCTCAAACTTGGTCCTCAGGACCCCACACAGTGCATGTTTTGCAGGTCTCCTCATAGAATCACAATTGAAATAATGAGCTCCACATGTGGACCTTTAAAAATGTGTCAGTGAGTAATTAATACACCTGTGCACCTGCTGGGTTACCTGCAAAACATGCACTGTGTGGGGTCCATGGACCGAGTTTGAGAACCTCTGCAATAGACAGACTGTGAACCTCCTCCTCGAATGGCTGGAGGATAAGACAGAGAAGCTGATGTTGCTAGAATATCGTCTTGTACCTATGATGCAGGAGTAACAGCAGAAACTGGTATTATTAGAATATCAACTGGAACTGATATAGCAGGATATCGTATGGAACCGATGTATCTAGGTATCTACGGCTGAATTCACTGGAGTTAGGATATCGTCTGGAACCGATGGCGCTGAAATATCTTCTGGAACTGATGGTAATTGGATATTGGCTGGAACCGATGGAGCTAGGATTATTGACTGGAACCGACAGAGCTAGGATATCGGCAGGAACGATGGAGCCATTGAGTCCTCAGGTTGGAATAAGGCACTGGAATCGCCTATATGGAAGATCCACTGGCGTTCTATAGAAACACACTGCTAGGTTGTGGACAGTGGGCTGTGGACAGTGTTTGGCTGCTGTGATCAGGACAACATAGGCAGACTTCACTGCTGAATTAAGAACTGCAGAATGCTCACACAGGTGGCTAATTAGCAGCTAACAACACAGGGCCTAATTCAGACCTGGTCGTAGCCCTGCAAAATTTTGCAGGGCTACGATCAGGCACACTGACATGTGGGGGGAAGCGCAGCACAGGGCTAGTCCGCCCGCATGTCAGGCCCCCCCCCTTCCCGCAGAAGTACAAAGGCATGCTTCTGCACTTCAGGAGTAGCTCCCGGCCAGCGCAGCTTTTGCGTGCAGGCCGGGAGCTACTCGTCGCTGCCCGGGTCGCAGCGGCTGCATGTGACATCACGCAGCCGCTGCGGCCTGCCCCCTGCACGGCCCGGCCACGCCTTCATTGGCCAGACAGCGCCCACAAAATGGCGGCCAAATGTCACCATGCCCCTCACCCAGCGACCGCCTCTGCCTGTCAGGCAGAGGCGATCGCTAGGCAGCGGCGCATTTCTGACCTGACCTGATCGCTGCGATGAACGGCACCATGCGATCAGGTCAGAATGACCCCCACAGACTGCAGCTTGTATGTTGAGCAAACCTCTCGAACAATGAACACAGCCAAACAGGATATTCTAGAACTGATAAGCTGGGCTAAAATCCCAGCAAGCCAGAAACACTGAACTTCAGACTGCTGGCAGAGGTAAGTCATGATAACCTACTAGGTTAACCTAAATGATGCACATGCCCCTGGCCGTTCACATGATGTAAATGAAAGAGTGATTCACCAGACCAAGCCACCTTCTTCTTTTGCTCCACGGTCCATTCTGAAGCTCACTCATTGTAGGCACTTTCAGCACTGGCTGGGGTCAGCACTGGCACTCTGACCAGTCTCAGACCTACTGTAGATGCAGCAAGCTGCAGTGCACTGCGTGTTCTGATACCTTTCTGTCATAGCAAGCATTAACTTTTTCAGCAGTTTGAGCTACAGCAACTATTCTGTGGCATCGGACCTGATGGACTCACCTTCGCTCTTCTGTGCATCAATAAGCCTTGGGTGCCCTTTAGCTGGTTTACCCCTTGTGTTTCCTTGGGCCACTGTAGGTAGGTACAGATGTGTCCTCATACACCTAGCCTCAATACGCCATGGAGTGTGAGTTGCTTGGCGTGAGTAAGCCGCCAGGTCCTATGCAACTCTGCTAGCGATGGGCAGCTTTTTTACCTAAAAAAAATATTTTTCACAATGAAGTGGATCAGGAGACTACACTGATTATTTTGATATGTGACACTTGTATATCTAGGTATCCAGCAGCACCTTTGCATCCTCCTCCTCAAGCATTGCATACCTTCCCTGCTGGCCACCTGTGACTCTCCTGGCTGCAGCAGCAGAACTAGAGGCTGATAATGGTATCTCAGACTCCGCCTTTGTGGTGACCCGGCTAGGTGCTCCCAGCAGCAAGAAGGCGGTAAATACTGTGCCCATTACTGCCTGCCTTTAACCCCCTTATTGCCTCCACTGATATCTACCTCTACCCACAGTACTGCCTGCCCCTAAACCACTCCTCGCTGCCTCAGCTGATATATATCCTTTCCCACTCCCTAACCCCTGCACTGCCTGACCCTAACCCCCTCATTGCCCCAATCCTGCCCCAGCTATATACCCTTACACCCTCTCTACTCTCAGCACTGTCCATAGTACCACATGTCCCTAACCCCCTCCTTGCCCTAGCTGCTATCTACTCTTATCACCTACTTCCTGCACTGACCATAGTACTGCTTGCCCTTAGCACCCTCCTTGCCCCAGTACTGCCCCAGCTGCTATCTACCATTACTTCCTCCCTACATCCAGCACTGCCTGTCCCTATAAATCTCCTTGCCCCAGCTGCCATCTACCCTTACCCCCTCCTCAGTACTGTCTGAGCTGCTATCTACCCTTACCCCCTCCTTGCCTCCTAGTACTGCCCAAGCGCTTTTCTACCCTTACCCCCTCCTTGCCTCCCAATACAACCCCAGCTGCTATCTACCCTTCTTTTCCCTTCCCTGACCCCACCTGCTCCATGCCCTTACCCCATCTACCCCCTCCCTGCCTCAACTGTTACCTGCCTAAAACCCCAGCTCTAAACCAACTGCTATCTACCCTTTAACCCCTCTATGCCAACTGCTACCTGCCACCAGAACAGCCCAGGCTGCCACTGTCCCAAATGCTGCCTGCCCTCACTGCCTCTGCCCCCACCTTTGCACCTGTTGGCTATGTGAGATCAAGGCAATGTATGGGATGAGTCAAAGAAAGTGGAGTAAAGCGTTCCTGAGACCCACATTTTTTCGCACAGCGCTATCACTGCATAGTGCAGAATACTTAAAACCAAACATATATGTGCTATAAAAGGTGAGTTAGTACGGCCTGGGTAAAATAGGAACAACCAGTCCTAGTACTATTACCCAAAGCACAAATGTTTCTCCAGGTTTAAGCACAAAATGTATTAACATAAAAAATAAACTTCAAGACATTACTGGGTAATACAAAAATAAAGATATCCTGTATATGCGCTTATCTGTCTGACAGGGTGGAATAATTACCTTTGTACCCACCAACACTGAAAAGACCCCCATATAAACATGTGGCTTTTGGGGGTCATTCTGACCTGGTCGCACGCAGGCTATTTTTTGCACTGCTGCGACCAGGTAATCGTCGCCTACAGGGGAGGGGGTTTGAGCTGTGCAGGGCTGCGATCGGCTGTGCAGAGAGCTGCACAAGCAAAAAGTTTGTGCAGTCTCTGCACAGCTCAAGACTTACTCACCCGCTGCGATGATCCTTCCTGTAGCCGACGTCAAGATCCCTCCCTGCAAACGGCCGGGCACGCCTGCATTTTCATAGACACTCCCAGAAAACGGTGAGTTGTCACCCCCGGCCGGCCTCTTCCTGTCAATCTTCTTGCGTTTGCAGCTGCGAACGCTTTCTTCGTTCTTTTCGTCGCTGCCGGGTGACGGCCGTCGCCGGGCAGTGACGCGCCTGCGCATTGTGGACTGCACACATGCGCTGTTGAGACCCGATCACACAAAATTGCAGCGTGCGATCGGGTCGGAATGACCCCCTTTGATAGGGGAGACATCCCTAGGGCATAACACCCCTTTCATATCATAGATGTATGACATATTACAGTTATCTAAAATAGCAGTGTCCCCCCATGAAATCTGGATCAGCTATTAGTAACTCTATCCATATCATAGCTGATTCATGCAATCATCTATTTAGGCCAGGCATTCCCAACCACGGTCCTCAAGGCACACCAACAGTGCAGGTTTTAGTGATATCCAGGCTTCAGCACAGGTGACTTAATTACTACCTCAGTTATTTTGATTTAACCATCTGTGCTGCAGCCTGGATATCACTAAAACCTGCACTGTTGGTGTGCCTTGAGGACCGTGGTTGGGAATGCCTGATTTAGGCCATGGTGGAGAAAGTCCCTAATATGTCCCATGTTAACATCACACTGCTGAAGCAATCACATCCATATATTGTTTTACAAACAGCCTTTACTGTAGGTGTGGAAGTGATTTGTAGAGGTTGGTGGCCGAACACACTGTTCTGATGGGTGGTCTTCAGGTTGCCGGCTGTCGGGATCCCGGCGCACAGTATACCGGCGCCGGAATCCCGACAGCCGGCATACAGACACTTTTTCTCCCTTTTGGGGGTCCACGACTCCCCTGGAGAGAGAATAAATAGCGTGCGTAGCGCGCCACCGTGCCCACAGCGTGGCGAGCGCAGCGAGCCCGCAAGGGTCTCATTTGCGCTCACCGCGCTGTCAGTATGCCGATGGTCGGCCTTCAGGCGCCAGTATGCTGGTTGCCGGGAGCCCGGCCGCCGGCATACCATACTACACCCTGTTCTGATCATCTTTTGTAGTACTAGATCTCTGGTTATCATTGAGTCCAGTGTTCACAGGCAGCACTGGTGGGAACTTCAACCCCAAGAATAAAAAAAGGCAGGAATTATCATCTCTAATAACCAGCAGATATTACTTGTCATGATAATCTTTCCCTAACCAGTATACATACAGTATATAGGAAATTAATATTTAAGTGTATGTGGTGGTAACTAAACTATTGCAACTCTCTCTGTGTTTATACCATAGTTGCCTACCCTCCCTCATTCTGCAGGAGACTCCCTGAAATAGCAGCAATCTCCCTGACTCCCTGAATATACCAGCAATCTCCCTGATTGCACCTTACCCCCATTATGTAGCTATTACATTTTTTGGGGGGGGAAAGAAATCAGAGATAAATACATTCAAATGGAATCAACAGTGCCATTTCCCTGCATTGGTTATAAGGTACAATGATCCCTATGGCTACATGCAGTTTAAATAAGGCTTCTTGTGGCCACTTACAGTATATGGAACCTTTTGTAAAACACAATACACAAACAAATCCTGCAAAATATCAGTGTCTTTTCTTCAACAAATAGATATTACTAAGTTTGGGTCTCATTTACATTTGGATGTAAGTCATTTTCATAACACGCCTCTCCGATGTAGCAGTGCACACCTGCGCTTTTAGGGGGTAATTCTGAGTTGATCGCAGCAGGAACTTTGGTAGCAGTTGGGCAAAACCATGTGCACTGCAGGGGAACAGATATAACATGTGCAGAGAGAGATAGATTTGGGTGTGGTGAGTTCAATCTGCAATCTAAATTGCAGTGTAAAAGTAAAGCATCCAGTATTTACCCTGCACAGAAACAAAATAACCCACCCAAATCTAACTCTCTCTGCAAATGTTATATCTGCCCCCCCACCCCCTGCAGTGCACATGGTTTTGCCCAACTGCTAAAAAATTTCCTGCTGCGATCAACTTGGAATTACCCCTTTAGTGTGTTATACCCCTTTCACATCGCACTAAAAACCCGGTATCGACACGGCATATTGCCGTGTCGAAACGGGTCAGTGTAAGATGTGAAAGCTCCTTTTCAGAATTAGCGGGTCGCCTGACCCGGTAATTCAACCCGGTAAAAAAGAAGGGTTATTACCGGGTCAGGCGCAGTGTGAATGGGAGCCGTTCCGATGCGACACGGCTCCCATTCACAGCATAGGGAGAGGCAGCGCAGGAGATGAGCTCATCTCCCAGCGCCGCCTCCACCCCCGCCCCTGCTGCTGCTGCGTCCTCCGCTGCTATGGCAACCGACCCGGTATATTGCCGGGTCGGAAAGCCAGCAACGGAGCGCAAATGCCGGATCCCACCCGGTAAGTACACGTTTCTCTTACCGGGTAGGATCCGGCATTTGCGATCTGAATGCAGCATAACTTTCACAATCTCCCTGAAATGCTTTTTCAAAAGTAGGCAAGTATGGTTTATACCCCTTTTAGACTGAATGAGGTAGGTCACACCCGGGAGCCTGACACAAGAGCTTCCCGGTTGTGACTCGCCTCAGGCCCCTCTCCGCCACTGTTTCCAACCCAGCATATTGCCGGGTTGGTGACGAGGCAGGGTGGGCGCTTGGAGATCACATGATCTCCAAGCACCGCCTGTCGCATCAACCCAGCTTCCCATTTACACAGCATAGTGAGCCGGGTTGAAACCGTGTTGAACCCTGCAAGCTGCCCAGATTGGAATACCAGGTCACTGGACCCGGACTATTTCAACTAGGCTCTTTAACAGTGCACAGCAACACGGGTTATGCACGCTAATGTGCAACCACCCGTGTTCAAAGCTTGCGGTGTAAAAGGGGTATTACTAATGTCAAGGATAAGTTTACAAGAAACAATAATGTTCTGTTTTTGGTAGTGCTGTAAATAGTAGAAAAAGAAGATATTGTATAAAGAAATGTACAAAATATTGGTGACAGTATAAAAATGTACATTAAGGCACCAATATTCAGACATTGTAAGTGGATGACACCTTATAAAATATATAATAGCAAAATGTTCCCCAACAATCTGAACTTGTATGGGCACGGACTGTAGCCAGTATAACAATATTTACTAAAGTGCGGGTTTTCAAAAGTGGTTATGTTGTCCATAGCTACCAATTAGATTTTAGCTATTCTAGAAGGTGCTAGATAAATGCTAAGTAGGATCTGATTGGTTGCTACGGGCACAACTCTTTTGTAAACCCGCATTTTAGTAAATAAACCTCTAGGAATTAAGGGCAGGGTTGGACTGGCCCACAGGGATACAGGGGATCAGGTTCCAGACTGTGTACTTAGATTACAAATATGGTTACAATATACTGTACCAGCCTACATGGTGTATTTTCTACAGTGCATTGCTGTTATTAATCTAGTACTTTATCATGCATGGACTATATTTATCAAAGGGCTCAAAACGATGTGTGCTCAAATAGTTAATCAAGCATCTGTGTTGGCTGGCCACACCGTTAAGCATGTGCCTACCCTGCATTCCCCCGCTGGTCCCTTTATGCCCCAGTCTGTCGCTGGTTAAGGGTCTATAAAAGGTAAAGGAGGCAGAAAAAGTAACATGGAGAGTCAGGGGGTCACATTCACATGAGTGTGGTACAGGGACGGTGGTCCATATTGTTTCCAATGTGCCATACATTCTTTGCAAACTTGCAGGTTGTATAGCTCTGTCCATATATCTTATTCCATCACATCACAGATGCTTGACTGGGAATATGATCAAAATGTCAACATTTTCAATGTCAATACCACAATAAGGTAGTTATGGACATTGAACATGTTGGCATCTGCAGAATGTCAACATGTTCATAGCACAGCAGCAGATGGTAAGGTTTAGGCTGTGGGAGGGGAAGTTAGGGATAGGCACTGGGGGGAATGTTAAAGTAATGATTAGCTCAAGCGCCACAGGATTCACTGGAAGTCACCCGGCACTGCCACACCACTAGACCATTGCAGACTTTTTGCTCTGGTGGAGCATATAAATTGTTCCACCAGAGCTAGATTGGGATCAGTACTAAATGCCGCCGGCCGGAATCCCGGCGGTCGAAATACCGACGCCGGAATCCCGACCACACAATCCCGACAGGGGTGGCGAGCGGAACGCAGCCCCTTGCGGGCTCGCTTCGCTCGGCACACTATTATATTCTCCCTCTATGGGTGTTGTGGACACCCACGGAGGGAGAATATGTCGGGATTGTGGCGGTCGGGATTCCGGCGTCGGTATATCGACCGCCGGGATTCCGGCCGGCGACATCTTGACCGCATCCCGCTAGATTAAACATCTTCTATGCAGACAGTGAACAGTTTTGAAAATGTCTAATGTCTAACCTCTATTAAACAATGTCAACCTAAATTCTATGAAAGTATATTGTTCTGTTATGTGATTTGATTAAATAAGAATGGATATTCTTATCCAAATATTCGGTGTATCTATATGGAAGCAGGCACTCTAGAAACACTAGGAAGCTGGCTGCAGTCTTGCAGTTCATTGCTAGAAACACTGGAGTTAACGTGAAGTGTTCTTAATATAGCTCATATTTAGAAGTTACATCATTAAACAACTTTACTTGAGGCAACTTGAGACACGAGCTTGAATTCAGTAAGTATACAAAATGCGTAAATTACATTGCAAAGTCAACATCAACACATGTCCGCAGCACACACAGTTATGTTACATATTATATATGCTCTCCTAGAGATATACCAAGGTCACAACAACACTGGCTTTATACTAAACCTAAGTAACCAAATTATCAAAAAGTATTGATCAGTTAATAAGCACACTCATTACATAACTATATAACTGGTTCTATAGTATGCTGCAATCATATTTGGAACCTGCAGACAGTTGCTGTAACCGACAAGCTCATTGTACATTTCTGCTCACCAGAACATGCTTGATGGGAGTTTGTCCTCCAACCTCTCCTGGGATGTGAGCGGCGCATAGTAGCAGATACATTGTGAAGGATTTGAGTGACCCTGGATGAGAACCGTCTACCATGACCTTCGTTCCTCTCTCTTAGTAATCTGTGCCACGACATAAGTGATTCTTGGATTACACGGTCATGTTAGCATATAGTAATGGCTTTAGGAGGAATCTCCGCTCTGTCACCTCTGGCCCAATAGAAAGGTTAATGGGGAAGGTTTGCAGACAAACAATTCCAATGAAATGCTCGCTCCTGGAATAAAAGTGACCTCTTCAAAATTCCAATTTAAAATCTTTTTGATGCCTCGGAGATCTGAACACAAAATATATATTTTTTTCTTTCAATTCCTACGAAAATGTAAAATACTAAAAGCAACAAATGTGTTTGTGTCACACAAACATCACGATTCACTGTGTTGTCCTCAGTTTTCCATTTCCAATGTTACTTGCATGGTTCAACAGTTTGTCCTCTTTCTTGTACATAGATGCTCTGCAGCTCCAAGGTAATCTTCTATGTTTTCAAAAGTAGTAAATTGGTATAGAAGTCTGACCTCTGACAGAAGGGAGTACAGACAGATCACTGTAACCTAAATGTCCACACCATTGTTCATCTGCTATCACTAAAGGTCACGCACTGTACTGCTGACGCCAAATCACTAGATCAGATCAATAAAGAAGCACAGTCTGAGAGCAGGGACACTGTTTTCCCCATGATAAACATAGGTTTGGTTTTTTAAATCCCTGACGATTTAAATGCTGCTGTTAAAAAAAACTCAAAATGTATATAGCGAGGTACTGTGCACGGACAGGAGAGGAAAGAAAGTAAATTCCAGGGAACTTCCAGAAAACAGCTACGCCTGAAAGGAAGGGAGGGAAATGATTCTCTGCATTCTGAAACATCACAGGGAAAACTATAGCGATTGGTGCCCTGACTGTTTTAGGAAAGACAAAAGGGTGAAAAAGTAATTTCTTATGTACTTGGCCATAACAGCTATTTCCAGTGTTCAGCCCTGTCCTGAACAGCGCGGGGTCTAAGGAAAAACACAGCACTCCACAAAGACGATTATCTGTCTGGGTAAAAGAACTGGTTAACAGATCTTCATTGAAGTTACCTGCCTAATCCCTACAGAGCCTATTACAAAGAACACTCCATGTCCTAGGTGACAGGGTTACAGAAATAGACCTGTTTATCACATTAGCAAACTGGAAAAAGAAAGCTTGCCATAAACCTATACGCTTAATCTAATCACTGTTGAATGGATACGGAAAAAAACGTAATAAAGCGGTGATACACAGATTTTGTAAAGACCATAAATGTGCATATATTTAATTCAGATGTACAGGCTGGCTGCCAAGAGAAGGAGCTAGATTTCTAATATACTACAAATGCTTGGAAAAACACTTCTCCTCAGATGTCTGAGGTGACCCAGAAGGCCCTTTACAAAAAGGCATTCCTCAGAACTGATGTCATGGCTGGTAACATAAACACACCATTTACTTTACATTGAGATTTAATGTAACATGCACTGGAGTTCTTTGAATTGGGATGAGTGTGGGTACACAAACCGTATTCTATCACCACTGCAAATCTTAAGTGAAATTCAGTAGGGCGGTTACTGAAGAATCTAAGGAAGCCAGGTGGAAACAAATATAAGAGGTTCTGCAGCAGCTGCCAACTGGCCTCTAGTGGACAAATCTTCAGTTCTCAAACTTGGGTCCTCAGGACCCCAAGCAGTGCATGTTTACAGGTCACCTCCCAGAATCACAAACTGTGGATCTTTTAAAATGAGTCAGTGAGTAATGAATACAACTGACCTGGAAAATGTGAGCTGTTTAGGGTCCTGTGGACCCAAGTATGAGAGCCGGGTGTAGAAGTTTTGTCCATTAGAGGCCAGTTGGCAGCTGCTGCAGAACCTCTTATTTTTAAGAACCACTGTCCTACACTGACTGAAATAGACCACAGGGCCTCATGGCTCACTAATATTGTGTTTTGTGATTATTTTTGTGCTTTATAAATCTTGAAGAATGTGATATCTAGAACAATTAGCATGGCTGACTAGCATAATTCTCTAGGCAGAATGAGCAGAGTAAGAAGTGAGAACACCTTAACCAGGTATGTTAGACTTATTCATACACTCATGTTTAGTTACTACGGGAAGAGAAGAATGGAGGGTTAGTGTTTGGCTATGGGAGGTTAGGGTTAGGATTAGTCATACTAACCACCGGAAACCACGCAGGTTCCACTGGAAGTCATCTTGACATCACCGCTGACCCCGGAAAACATGAGCTGGAGCCACTGTACAAGGTAAGTCACCACTTTACCACCAGGGATGTTTTGCCAACATTTCATCATTGTTGACATTCTGATCATGTCGACATGATAAATATCGACAAAATATTCCTTCTAAAACTAGATGGCCACATCAGAATGGTTTAACATCTTTCGAGATGTTTGATGTAAACCAATGGATTTCTTTTATTTTCTAACTGGCCCCTTATTCATTATCGTTTTTATAATCAGCAGCCACAGATTTAGGTCTCATTAACAGTTTTGAGACAATACAATAAATTGCATCTAGACAAACCATGTGGCTATGCAGGGAATACACTGGGATTTACAGTTAAACTAGTATGTGCCCACTTCTACAATTTACATTTGCTTACATTGCAGTGTGCACTAGAAATACTGTCCCTAGAGATTGAAACTCTGGGACTCCTGCCTACTAGTGAAAACTACTGATGTATGTACAGTACAGTCAGAGGTTCAATAGCGCTCACATATCGGCTTCATTTGTTAACATAGTGGTATAAGTAAAGAGGCATACACACAATAAGATTTTGCCTCAATAAAGATAAAGATTTCCCTTGAAGTGTCCCCAGCAGCAGAATGAATAATAATAAGATTTTAAACCTACCGGTAAATCTTTTTCTCGTAGTCCGTAGAGGATGCTGGGGACTCCGTAAGGACCATGGGGATAGACGGGCTCCGCAGGAGACATGGGCACTTTAAGAAAGACTTTAGATCTGGTGTGCACTGGCTCCTCCCTCTATGCCCCTCCTCTAGACCTCAGTTAGAGAAACTGTGCCCAGAGGAGACGGACAGTACGAGGAAAGGATTTTTGTTAATCCAAGGGCAAGATTCATACCAGCCACACCAATCACACCGGTATCCGTTCACATGGTCGACCATGTTATGGTCGACAGTCATTAGGTCGACCACTATTGGTCGACATTGACATGGTCGACATGGACACGTGGTCGACACATGAAAGGTCGACACATGAAAAGGTCGACATGAGTTTTTTAACTTTTTTTTCTTTTGGGGAACTTTTCCATACTTTACGATCCACGTGGACTACGATTGGAACGGTAATCTGTGCCGAGCGAAGCGGTAGCGGATCGAAGGCACCATGCCCGAAGCATGGCGAGTGAAGCGAGCCATGCGAGGGGACGTGGTGCACTAATTGGGGTTCCCAGTCACTTTACGCAAAAAACGACACCAAAAAAAGTAAAAAAACTAATGTCGACCTTTTCATGTGTCGACCTTTCATGTGTCGACCATGTGTCCATGTCAATGTCGACCAATAGTGGTCGACCTAATGACTGTCGACCATAACATGGTCGACCATTCATACCGGAACCAATCACACCGTATAACTTGTGATATACTATCCAGTTAACAGTATGAAAATGACATAGCATCAGTCCAAGACCGATGAGACTATAACATAACCCTTATTTAAGCAATAACTATATACAAGTCTTGCAGAAGTAGTCCGCACTTGGGACGGGCGCCCAGCATCCTCTACGGACTACGAGAAAGATTTACCGGTAGGTTTAAAATCTTATTTTCTCTTACGTCCTAGAGGATGCTGGGGACTCCGTAAGGACCATGGGAATTATACCAAAGCTCCCAAACGGGCGGGAGAGTGCGGATGACTCTGCAGCACCGATTGAGCAAACAGGAGGTCCTCCTCAGCCAGGGTATCAAACTTATAGAACTTTGCAAAGGAGTTTGAACCCGACCAAGTAGTAGCTCGGCACAGCTGTAGCGCCGAGACCCCTCTGGCAGCCGCCCAAGAAGAGCCCACCTTCCTAGTGGAATGGGCCTTGACCGATTTAGGTAACGGCAATCCCGCCGTAGAATGCGCCTGCTGAATCGATCCAGCGAGCAATAGTCTACTTTGAAGCAGGGGCACCAATCTTGTTGGTTGCATACATGACAAACAGTGCTTCTGTTTTTCTGACTGTAGCCGATCTGGCCACGTAAATTTTCAAAGCCCTGACCACATCAAGGGACTCGGGATCCTCCAAGTCACGCGTAGCCACAGGCACCACAATAGTTCATATGAAAGGATGAAACCACTTTTGGCAGGAATTGAGGACGGGTCCGCAATTCCGCTCTATCCATATGGAAAACCAGATAGGGGCTTTTATGTGATAAAGCCGCTAATTCCGACACTCGCCTAGCCGAAGCCAAGGCTAATAACATGACCACCTTCCAAGTGAGATTTTTCAACTCCACCGTTTTAAGTGGTTCAAACCAGTGTGACTTAATGAAACTTAACACCACGTTAAGGTCCCAAGGCGTCACCGGAGGTACAAAAGGAGGCTGAATATGCAGTACTCCCTTCACAAAAGTTTGTACTTCAGGGAGAGAGGCCAATTCCTTTTGAAAGAAAATGGATAAGGCCGAAATCTAAACCTTAATAGATCCTAATTTTAGGCCGAAATTCACTCCAGTTTGCAGGAAGTGAAGGAAACGGCCCAGATTGAATTCTTCCGGAGGAGCATTCCTGGCCTCACACCAAGAAACATATTTTCGCCATATACGGTGATAATGTTTAGATGTCATGTCCTTCCTAGCCTTTATTAGCGTAGGAATGACCTCATCCGGAATACCCTTATCCGCTAGGATCCGGCGTTCAACCGCCATGCCGTCAAACACAGACGCGGTAAGTCTTGGAATAGACATGGCCCCTGTTGCAACCGGTCCTGTCTTAGAGGAAGAGGCCACGGATCTTCTGTGAGCATTTCCTGCAGATCCAGATACCAGGTCCTTCGTGGCCATTCTGGAACAATGAGGATTGTTCTCATTCCTCTCCCTCCTACCATTCTCAACACCTTGGGTATGAGAGGAAGAGGGGGAAATACATAGACCGACTGGAACACCCACGGTGTCACTAGGGCATCTACAGCTACTGCCTGAGGGTCTCTTGACCTGGTGCAATACCTCTGTAGCTTCTTGTTGAGGCGGGACGCCATCATGTCTATCTGTGTCAGTTCCCACTGACTTGCAATCTGTGTGAAGGCTTCCTAAAGAAGTCCTCTCTTGGATGCAGGTCGTGTTTGCTGAGGAAGTCTGCTTCTCAGTTGTCCACTCTCGGAATGAACTGCTGAAAATGCGCTTACATGATTTTCCGCCCAGCGGAGAATACTGGTGCCTTCTGCCATTTCCACTCTGCTCTTTGTGCCACCTTGGCGGTTTACATGAGCCACTGCGGTGATGTTGTCTGACTGGATCAGAACCGGTAGGTCGCGAAGCAATGTTTCCACTTGCCGAAGGGCGTTGTATATGGCCCTCAGCTCCAGGATGTTGATTTGAATACAAGTTTTTTGACTTGACCCGAAAGACCTTGGAAGTATCTTCCCTGTGTGACTGCTCCCCCACCTCGGAGGCTCGCGTCCGTGGCTACCAGAATCCAGTCCTGGATGGCGAACCTGCGACCCTGCAGAAGGTGAGCACTCTGCAGCCACCATAGGAGAGACACCCTGGCCCTAGGGGACAGGGTGATTAACTGATGCATCTGTAGATGTGATCCGGACCACTTGTTCCGTAGATCCCATTGGAAAGTCCTCGCATGGAACCTGCCGAAGGGAATGGCCCCGTAAGATGCCACCATCTTTCCCAGGACCCGAGTGCAGTGATGCACTGACACCTGTTTTGGCTTTAATAGTTTTTTTTACCAGAGTCATTAGTTCCTGGGCCTTCTCTATCGGAAGATAAACCCATTTCTGGTCCGTATTCAGAATCATACCCAAGAAGGGCAGACGAGTCATAGGAACCAACTGTGACTTCGGGATATTGAGAATCCAGCCGAGTTGCTGTGACACCTTCAGCGAAAGTGACACGCTGTTCAACAGCTGCTCTTTTGATCTCGCCCTTATTAGGAGATCGTCCAAGTATGGGATAATTGTGACTCCTTGCTTGCGTAGGAGCACCATAATTTCCGCCAATTACCCTGAAATTGGTAATGACAATACTGTACCGTAATTCTCAGGTACGCCTGATGGGGTGGATAAATGGGAACATGAAGGTATGCAGCCTTTATGTCTAGATACACCATAAAATCCCCCCCTTCCAGGCTGGCGATGATCGCTCTGAGCGATTCCACCTTGAATTTGAACCTTTTCAAGTATAGGTTCAGAGATTTTAATTTTAAAATAGGTCTGACCGAACCGTCCGGTTTCGGGACTACAGCCAAGGTTGAGTAATATCCCCTTCCTTGTTGAAGGAGGGGAACCTTGAGCACCACCTGTTGGAGATACAATGTGTGAATTGTATTTAATATTATCTCCCTTTCTGGGGGAGAAGCCGGTAGGGCCGATAAGGAAAACTGGCGAGGAGGCACCTCTTCGAATTCCAGCTTGTAACCCTGAGAAACTATTTCTATTGCCCAGGGATCCACGTGTGAGTGAACTCAGATGTGGCTGAAGAGTCGAAGACGTGCTCCCACTGGGGCGGACTCCCTTAGCGGAGCCCCAGCGTCATGTGGTGGATTTAGTAGAGGCCGGGGAGGACTTCTGTTCCTGGGAACTAGCTGTGCCCTGCGCCCTTACCTCTGGTAAGAAAGGACGCTCCTCGTACTTTCTTGTTTTTCTGCGACTGAAAGGACTGCTTTTGATAATGTCGTGCTTTCTTAGGCTGTGACGGAATATAAGGCAAAAGATCAGATTTTCCAGCTATAGCTGTGGAGACCAGGTCCAAGAGCCCTTCTCCACACAATTCCTCACCCTTGTAAGGTAAAACCTCCATATGCCTCTTTTAGTCGGCATCACCTGTCCATTACATGTTCCACAGGACACGTCTAGCAGAAATCGACATAGCGTTGACTCTAGAACCCAGTAGACCAATGTCTCTTTGAGCATGTCTTATATATAAGACAGGATCTTTTATATATCCTAGGGTCAATAACATGGTATCCTTATCTAGGGTTTCAATCTCCGCTGATAAGGTATCTATCCACACTGCTACAGCGCTATAAACCCCTGCCGACACAATCGCCGGTCTGAGTAGTGTACCAGAATGTGTGTAAATGGACTTCAAAGTACTTTTCTGCATGCTATCTGCAGGATCCCTGAGGGTAGCTGTATCTTGGTATGTCAGCACTACCTTTTGGGTAAACGTGTCAACGCCTTGTCCACCCTAGGGGAGGATTCCCATCGTATCCTGGCCCTAGCAGGGAAAGGATACGCCATGAGAATTCTTTTGGGAAACTGCAGTTTCTTGTCTGGAGATTCCTGCTCTTTTTCACACAATTCATTTGGTTCATGAGAGGGGGGAAATGTTATCTCAGCTTTCTTCCCCTTAAACATGTCGTGTCAGGGACAGATGGGTCATCAGTGATATGCAAAACATATTTTATTACAATAATCATATATTGAATACTTTTCTGCCAGTTTTGGCTGTAACTTTGCATCATCGTAGTCGACACTGGAGTCAGACTCCGTGTCGGTATCAGTGTCTATTATTTTGGATAGTGGGCGTTTTGAGACTCTGAAGGTCCCTGCGACATAGGGACAGACATGGGTAGATTCCCGGTCTGTTCTCTAATCTTTTGTGCAATAAATTTACCTCAGCACTTAATTCCACATATCCAGTCGGGTGTCGGCGTTGTCGACGGAGACACCACACACACACACACATTTGCTCCATCTCCTCCTTAGAAGAGCCTTTTACCTCAGACATGTCGACACACACGTACCGACACACCACACACTCAGGGAATCCTCTTATCTGAAGACAGTTCCCCCACAAGGCCCTTTGGAGAGATAGAGAGAGAGTATGCCAGCACACACCCAGCGCTAATACCCCAGGAAAAACACACGTTTTTACCCAGTAGCGCTGTAATACTATTATTTGCTGCCAATTATGTGCCCCCTCTTCTCTGAAACCCCCTTTCACCGTGGATAAGCAGGGGAGAGTCCGGGGAGCTTCCTCTCAGCTGTGCTGTGGAGAAAATGGCGCTGGTGAGTGCTGAGGGAGAAGCCACACCCCCTAGGCGGCGGGCTTCTGTCCCGCTTAAATATAATAAAAACTGGCGGGGGCTCTTTATATATACAGTGCCTAGCTGTATATATATCTCTTTTGCCAGAAATGAGGTTTATATTGCTGCCCAGGGCGCCCCCCTGCACCCTGAACCCTTACAGTGACTGCCGTGTGTGAGGAGTGTGGGAGCAATGGCGCACAGCTGCACTGCTGTGCGTTACCTCAGTGAAAATCATGAAGTCTTCTGCCGCCTCTGAAGTCTTCTTTTCTTCTCATACTCACCCGGCTTCTATCTTCCGGCTCTGTGAGGAGGACGGCGGCGCGGCTCCGGGACAAACTCCAGGGTGAGACCTGTGTTCTGACTCCCTCTGGAGCTAATGGTGTCCAGTAGCCTAAGAAGCAGAGCCTTGAAACTCACAGAAGTAGGTCTGCTTCTCTCCCCTCAGTCCCTCGATGCAGGGAGTCTGTTGCCAGCAGGCTCCCTGAAAATAAAAAACCTAACAAATATACTTAATGTCAGAAAGCTCAGGAGAGCTCTCTGAAAAGCACCCAGTCTCCACTGGGCACAGTATCCAACTGAGGTCTGGAGGAGGGGCATAGAGAGAGGAGCCAGTGCACACCAGATCTAAAGTCTTTCTTAAAGTGCCCATGTCTCCTGCGGAGCCCGTCTATCCCCATGGTCCTTACGGAGTCCCCAGCATCCTCTAGGACGTAAGAGAAATATAGAGCATACACACTGAATGATATAGTGAAAGAGATCATTCAGTGACATCACCCCTCCCATCCCTGAACTGCAGTCATTAAAGATATAGCCTAAATTTGACTACATAATCAGTTGATAAAGATAAAACGATAACGACCCGCGGGAATGTGCATCGTTATCATGCATACACACTGGACGATATGCATGATATCTTTATCGTGTTTATCGTCCATTTTTATCTTCTTGTGTATATGCCCCTTAAGACAATGGTATCCGGTGTCTAGGTTGACCACATTTAGGTCGACATGGTTTCTAGGTCAACAGGGACTCTAGGTTGACATGTTCTTGGTCGACATGAGTTTTTCACTTTTCTTTTAATTTTTTTAACTTTTTCATACTTTACGATCCACGTGGACTACAATTGGGAACCATAACCTGTGCCGAGCGCAGCGGTAGCAGAACGAGGCACCTTGCCCGAAGCTGCAAGGGGACATGCTGCACTAATTGAGGTTCCCGGTCACTGTACGGAGAAAACAACACCAAAAAAAGTGGAAAAACTCATGTTGACCTTCTGTCATGTCGAACTAAAAACCATGTCGACCTACTTACTGTTGACCAATAGTGGTCGACCTAGACACTGTCGACCTAAGTATGGTCGACCTTACATACTACACCCTAAGATAATAAGGGACAGAATTATCATACAATATCTCAACGTATTGTGAAGATGAACATTTTTGCATTATTATCAGCAAATTTAAGGATCCCAAGAAATGACTTTTTTCAGAGAGATTTTGCAAAAACCACCAAGAAAATTGTTTCCTTTACGGAAAATTATTGCATTTCCCTACCTGTAATAAGAAATGTGATCAAACTGTGATTTTTTTTTTCCCATGAGGCAGCACTACAAATCTAATGCCATTTTCAGATGGCGTTAGCTGGGGCTTACCTCTGCACAAGTGAGATTTGATCTATTTAAATACCTCCCTGTGTTCCTCCCCTACTTCACCTCTTCTCCTGCATTGCCAACCCCAATCAGTTGCCACCAAACTGACCTGCAAGCTGTTGGTCCATCAATAACAGCATAATCCAACTCTAATTGATTGCTATTCTTAGTGGCCGAGGTTTAGTGGAGCCTTCTTTTACCTTGTAACCTATTGCAGGTAAATGGTATCCTGGCGCTGCATATGCTCAATATCCAATCAGCGCATGCGGATGGCAGAATTGCAAAAGTCTTGCAGTAAGAGATGTAAAATTCAACTGAGATGATTTAATTGCAATTTATTTACTTATTTATTTATTTTACTGGGACAGCTATCCTCCCAGCCTGCTATCCCATCATTAGATACAGTCAGGAAAAATAATAATTCATAACTCGCAGTGCGATTTGCAGTGGCACAGGTATATTATCCCATGTAAATCACATAGAAATGCTGAATTATAATAAATATGCCTGAAACACATATATACAGTGCATCCGGAAAGTATTCACAGCGCTTCACTTTTGTTATGTTACAGCCTTTATTCCAAAATGGAATACATTTATTTTTTTCCCTCACAATTCTACTCACAATACCCCATAATGACGTGAAAAAGTTTTGAGATTTTTGCAAATTTATTACAAATAAAAAAACTAATAAATCACATGTACATAAGTATTCACAGCCTTTGCTCAATACTTTGTTGATGCACATTTGGCAGCAATTACAGCCTCAAGTCTTTTTGAATATGATGCCACATGCTTGGCACACATATCTTTAGGCAGTTTCGCCCATTCCTCTTTGCAGCACCTCTCAAGCTCCATCAGGTTGGATGGGAAGCGTCGGTGCACAGCCATTTTCAGATCTCTCCACAGATGTTCAATCGGATTCAAGTCTGGGCTCTGACTGGGCCACTCAAGGACATTCACAGAGCTGTCTTGAAGCCACTCTTTTGATATCTTGGCTGTGTGCTTAGGGTCGTTCTGCTGAAACAAGAACCGTCACCCCAGTCTGAGGTCAAAAGTGCTCTGGAGCAGGTTTTCATCCAGGATGACTCTGTACATTGCTGCATTCATCTTTCTCTCTATCCTGACTAGTCTCCCAGTTCCTGCCGCTGAAGAACATCCCCACAGCATGATGCTGCCACCACCATGCTTCACTGTAGGGATGGCATTGGCCTGGTGATGAGCAGTGATCGCGCTGAGCCCCACAAAAAGTGGGTCCCAGGGACCCCTCACTTTTAAAAATTGGGGTCCAACCGGTCCTTTTCTGGGTCCCATTGGGTTAAAGGTTCTTATTGATCTTAATCTTATTTGGACACCACAAAATAGAGTTGCAAGGGGGAAGGGGGGGGGGGTGACAATGCTGCTGGGTTGTGTAGCATGCAGGACACCCTGCACCAGAGCTGTAACTAGACATTTTGGTGTCCTTTGGCAGAAAGTGAAATGCTGCCCCACCTCCATGACTACAGGCAGTGCGCGCCGCAGGCGCGCCGCAAAAATTTAGGGGCGTGGCTTCATGGGGAAGGGGCGCGGCCACACAATAGTGCCAATTCACATTACGCCACACAGTAGTGCCGCTTATACACACTGCGCCAGTTAGAGCACGTTATACACATTGCTCCAGATAGAACACATCATACACAATGCGACAGGTAGAGCACATTACACACAGTGCGCCAGATAGAACACATCATACACAATGCGACAGGTAGAGCACGTTACACACAATGCACCAGATAGAGCACGTTATACAGATTGCACCAGATAGAGCACATTACACCAGATAGAGCACATTATACACAATGCGCCAGATAGAGCACATTACACCAGATAGAGCACGTTATACACAGTGCGCCAGATAGAGCATGTTATACAGATTGCACCAGATAGAGCACATTACACACAGTGCGCCAGATAGAGCACATTACACACAGTGCGCCAGATAGAGCACGTTACACACAATGCGCCAGATAGAGCACGTTACACACAGTGCGCCAGATAGAGCACGTTACACACAGTGCGCCAGATAGAGCACATTACACACAGTGCGCCAGATAGAGCACGTTACACACAGTGCGCCAGGTAGAGCACGTTACACACAGTGCACCAGGTAGAGCACGTTACACACAGTGCACCATGTAGAGCATCACTTACACATTGCAGACACCACCTCAGACCCCCACTACTTGATGTGCAGGCTAGAGATGGTGTAATATGGCCAGGGAGAGAGAGAGAGGGGACAGGATACAAGCTGCTGTTGCTACTGGCTACTATTACATGTCTCCCTGCAGCTCAGCCTCTTGGGCTCCATGAGCTGAACGTTCAGAGCAGCCTCACCCCTGGCTTGTGTCTAGCCCTGTCCTATGCTGGGAGCTGGCTGCACACAGTAATACCTGTATGGACACTGCAGCCCTCCCCCACCACCTCCGAGCTCCGTTCCCAGCACAGCCTAATAAATCAAGCAGAGGGCGGCTGCCGCTGATCTCCATAAATCACGGGTGGTGAGGGAGTGTGTACTAGCAGTGACGTGCGGTAGTGCACTGTAGCCGCCCTTTCCCTCCTTCACTGCCTGATCCTCCTGTGCGGTGTGCTCCTGGACATACTCCCCAACCCCATCCCCGCTGCTGCTGCGCTTACTGAAGCATGCAGGACATCAGAGGTGCGTGGCCCCCCTCCCCCATGTGATTCATGGCACTAGCTGCTGGGTTACTTATGAATACACAGACGGTCACAGTCACTCACTGACACGGCCAGCCAGAGCGCCCGGGAAGCAGGGAAGAGTCAAATACACTTTTTCTAAAGGGGTGTGTCCCTGCTGGGGACGCGCTCCACTCAGATTGGCTAGAGGTGTAATGATTGATGTCTCCCTTGACCAAGAGGCTCCTTCTCCACATATTTAGTTCTCTCTGCAGCCGGACAAGGTAGAAATCAATCATTACACCTCCAGCCAATCCCAGTGGAGCGCGTCCCCGGGGACCCGCCCATTTAGAAAAAGTGAGTCCCTGGACCTTAATATCGGGTAAAATACGCGCTATGCCGCGTTTTTGCGATCACTGATGAGTGGTGCCTGGTTTCCTCAAAACATGACGCCTGGCATCACGCCAAACAGTTCAACCTTTGTATTATCATACCAGAGAATTTTGTTTCTCATGGTCTGAGAGTACTTCAGGTGCATTTTGGCAAACTCCAGGCGGGCTGCCATGTGCTTTTTACTAAGGAGTGGCTTCCGTCTGGCCACTCTACCATACAGGCCTGATCGGTGGATTACTGCAGAGATGGTTATCCTTCTAGAAGGTTCTCCTCTCTCCACAGAGGAATGCTGTAGCTCTGACAGAGTGACCATAGGGTTCTTGGTCACCTCCCTGACTAGGGCCCTTCTCCTCCGATCACCCAGTTTCTAGGAAAAGTCCTGGTGGTTCCGAACTTCTTCCATTTACGGATTATGAAGGCCACTGTGCTCATTGGGACCTTCAAAGCAGCAGATATTTTTCTGTACCCTTCCCCAGATTTGTGCCTCTCGACAAACTTGTCTCGGAGGTCTACAGACAATTTCTTTGACTTCATGCTTGGTTTGTGCTCAGTCATGCACTGTCAAGTGTGGGACCTTATATAGACAAGTGTGTGCCTTTCCAAATCATGTCCAATCAACTGAATTTACCACAGGTGGACTCCAATTAAGCTGTAGGAACATCTCAAGGATAATCAGTGCAAAAAGGATGCACCAGAGCTAAATTTTGAGCTTCAGGGCAAAGGCTGTGAATACTTGTGTACATGTGATTTCTTAGTTTTTTTATTTTTAATAAATTTGCAAAACACTATCACGTTGTCATTATGGGGTATTGTGTGAGGGAAAAAATAAGATTTTACTCACCGGTAAATCTATTTCTCGTAGTCCGTAGTGGATGCTGGGACTCCGTAAGGACCATGGGGAATAGCGGCTCCGCAGGAGACTGGGCACAACTAAAGAAAGCTTTAGGACTACCTGGTGTGCACTGGCTCCTCCCACTATGACCCTCCTCCAGACCTCAGTTAGGATACTGTGCCCGGAAGAGCTGACACAATATAAGATTTTACTCACCAGTAAATCTATTTCTCGTAGTCCGTAGTGGATGCTGGGCGCCCATCCCAAGTGCGGATTGTCTGCAATACTTGTTTATGGTTATTGCCTAACTAAAGGGTTATTGTTGAGCCATCTGTTGAGAGGCTCAGTTATATTTCATACTGTTAACTGGGTATAGTATCACGAGTTATACGGTGTGATTGGTGTGGCTGGTATGAGTCTTACCCGGGATTCAAAATCCTTCCTTTTTCTCTGACGTCCTAAGTGGATGCTGGGACTCCGTAAGGACCATGGGGATTATAACAAAGCTCCCAAACGGGCGGGAGAGTGCGGATGACTCTGCAGCACCGAATGAGCAAACTCTAGGTCCTCCTCAGCCAGGGTATCAAACTTGTAGACTCTTGCAAAAATGTTTGAACCCGACCAAGTAACAGCTCGGCAAATTTGTAAAGCAGAGACCCCTCGGGCAGCCGCCCAAGAAGAGCCCACTTTCCTCGTGGAATGGGCTTTTACAGATTTAGGGTGCGGCAGTCCAGCCGCAGAATGTGCAAGTTGAATCGTGCTACAGATCCAGCGAGCAATAGTCTGCTTAGAAGCAGGAGCACCCAGCTTGTTGGGTGCATACAGGATAAATAACGAGTCAGTTTTCCCGACTCCAGCCGTCCTGGAAACATATACTTTTCAGGGCCCTGACTACGTCCAGTAACTTGGAATCCTCCAAGTCCCAAGTAGCCGCTATCACTGACCTGGTTTGGGAGTGTTGTGGACTCGGGGCTTCTTCCGATGACCGGGAAGAGGAACCGCCACTGGGTCGCAGTAGGGATGGCCGGATGTAGGTCTTCCTCATGCAGGACTACGTCGGCAGGCGGGAGGCACAGAGGAGTTCTTGACGGTCTCCTGTAAGACAAGACTCGTAGAAATACTGAAGGCTGGGGTACTGAGATATTAGAGGTACCGTGATGTCGGAGGCTCCGCGGTATTGGGGTTCTGAGGTGCTGGAAGTACAGGGCGTGCTAGGAGGCCCCTGGAGGTACGGAGATGCTTGGAGGCACGAGGTGCTTGGAGGCACGGAGGTGCTTGGAGGCACGGAGGTGCTTGGAGGCACGGAGGTGCTTGGAGGCACGAGGTGCTTGGAGGCACGGAGGTGCTTGAAGGCACGAGGGTACTTGGAGGCACGGAGGTACTTGGAGGCACGGAGGTGCTTGGAGGCACGAGGTGCTTGGAGGCACGGAGGTGCTTGGAGGCACGGAGGTGCTTGGAGGCACGGAGGTGCTTGGAGGCACGGGGTGCTTGGAGGCACGGAGGTGCTTGGAGGCACGGAGGTGCCTGGAGGCACGGGATGCTTGGAGGTACAGGATGCTTGGAGGCACAGGACGAGCTTGGAGGCACAGGATGCTTGGAGGCACAGGACGAGGGAGCTCTGGAATCACAGCTTCCGAAGGAGAAACGAAGATACTCAGGCACCGGATCTCTGCCTGGTATCCGCTTTTAAACTCCCCGCCCCAGCCTGATTGACGGAGCAGGCAGGTGACGTCAGACCTGCTCCGCCTGCTTGCCCTCACTTGCGATGGCGGCGTCCCTGCTTCCGGGAAGCCGCCGGGGAGCAGCGCCGACCCGCCACTGAATCCGGAGACCGCCAGGGGGAACGAGGCGCCGGGCAGACCAGACCACCCGTAGGGACAAGCGCGGCCGCCGCGGCCGCTGCAGGTTTGTAACAGTACCCCCTCCTCCAGGAGTGGCCCCTGGACACTTCCCGGGCTTAGTCGGATGTTTGGAGTGGAAGATCCGAATCAGACGAGGAGCCATTACTTCAGTAGCTCCAATCCAACTTCTTTCCTCAGGACCGTAACCCTTCCAGTCCACCAAGTACTGTAATTTTTTATGAAGATAACGGGAGTCAAGAATAGCTTTGATTTCAAACTCTGCTCCGGCTTCTGCCACTACTGACGTTGACCTAGGGAGTGCTGAGTGGAACCGATTCAGAACGAGGGGACGGAGTAGAGAAACATGAAAGGCGTTAGGTATTCGAAGATGGGCAGGCAAACCCAGTTTACAGACCACAGGATTTAAGACTTTTAGCACAGGGTAGGGCCCGATGAACCTTGGAGCGAATTTCATGGTAGGCACCTTCAGCCGGAGGTTCCGTGTGGACAGCCATACCCTGTCCCCAACTTTATATTGAGGTGCAGCTCGCCGTTTCTTATCTGCGAAGAACTTGTACCGAGCCGAAACCTGCTTAAGATTGGCATGAACCTTCCTCCAAATTTGTCCAAAGTGTCGTAGAGTGGATACTACAGCAGGAACCTCTACTAACGGAAGGCTTGGAAATTCCGGAACACGGGGATGGAACCCGTAATTGACGAAAAATGGTGATTCCCCAGTGGAAGAATGAAACAAATGGTTGTGGGCAAACTCCGCCCAAGGCAGCAACTCCACCCAATTGTCCTGTGAAGGAGAGAGGTACAGACGAAGAAAAGTCTCTAGATCCTGATTGACACGTTCCGTTTGTCCATTTGTTTGGGGATGATAAGCAGACGAAAACTTAAGTTTGATTTGCAGAGTCGAACAAAGGGCTTTCCAAAACCTGGCGGTGAACTGTACTCCTCGGTCAGAAACAATCTCTTGTGGCAACCCATGCAAACGAAAATGTTCTCGGATAAACAGTAGTGCCAGTTTCGGTGCTGTTGGAAGACCAGTCAAGGGCACAAAGTGTGCCATCTTCGAAAAACGGTCAACGATAACCCAAACGGTGTTGAAACCTTTGGAACAGGGCAGGTCAGTGACGAAGTCCATGGAAATGTGAGTCCAGGGTCTCACAGGGATAGGCAGAGGACGAAGTAACCCTGCAGGAGGCAAACGAGGAGATTTGTGTTGTGTACATTGGGGACAGGAATTAACGCAATCTTGTACATCCTTCCTCATGGTGTTCCACCAGTAAGATCTTTGCAGAAACTTGTACATCTTCTGAGCGCCGGGATGACCGGAAAACTTGGAGTTATGGACCCACAGTAGTATCCTTGAGCGGAATCTAGCTGGTACGGACATTCTTCCAGGAGGAGGAGCTGGAGTAGTTAAAGCAACAGAGACAGAAACTGGATTCAGAATTAAACCCCGCTCCGGAGGTTCATCCTCGTCAGAGGAAACTTGTGAACGAGAAAGTGCATCTGCTTTAATATTGAGACTCCCGGCCCGGTACTTGATAATGAACGAGAATCGGGAAAAGAAAAGTGCCCATCTTGCCTGGCGAGGATTCAAGCACTGTGCGGATTTGATGTACAGCAAATTCTTGTGATCTGTGTAGATAGTAAACACGTGTTTAGCCCCTTCCAGAAGATATCTCCATTCTTCCAAGGCAGACTTGATTGCCAAGAGTTCCTGGTCTCCAATAGTGTAGTTCCGTTCGGCCGGAGAGAACTTACGAGAATGGAAGCCACACGGATGTAGTTTCTTATCAGAGGAATACTGGGAGAGAACAGCCCCAACTCCGACTGAAGACGCATCAACTTCTAAGAAGAAGGGTTCATCGAAATCTGGTTGTTTGAGAACTGGAGCCGTCATGAAGGCTAATTTTAAACGAGAAAAAGCTAAAATGGCTTCCGGGGACCACAAACTAGGATTGGAACTCTTCCTCGTCAGGGCAGTAATGGGCGCAACAATGGTGGAGAAACCCTTAATGAATTTCCTGTAGTAGTTCGCAAAGCCCAGGAATCTTTGTATTGCTTTCAGGGAAAGAGGTTGAGTCCAGTCACGAATGGCAGATAACTTTTCCGGATCCATGCGAAGCTCCGTCCCCGAGATGACATAACCGAGGAACGGAATAGATGTTACTTCAAATGTACACTTGGAGAGCTTGGCGTAGAGATGATTCTCTCGTAAACGGTGTAGTACTTCTTTGACTTGTAACCTGTGTTCGACAAGATTCTTGGAAAAAATCAATATGTCGTCCAAATATACCACAACGCTCTGATACAGCATATCACGAAAGATTTCATTGACGAATCCCTGGAAAACCGCGGGAGCATTACTAAGACCAAATGGCATCACCAAGTATTCGTAATGCCCATCTCGGGTATTAAAGGCAGTCTTCCATTCATCCCCCTCTCGGATGCGTATAAGATTATAAGCTCCTCTCAAGTCGAGTTTGGAAAAAATGCGGGCCCCACGAACCCTATCAAATAACTCTGTGATTAGTGGCAAAGGGTACTTATTCTTAATAGTAATGTCATTTAGGCCGCGGTAGTCGATGCATGGTCTCAACCCTCCGTCTTTTTTCTTCACAAAAAAGAAGCCTGCACCAGCAGGGGAGGAAGAGGGGCGAATGAATCCTTTGAGCAGATTGGACTTAATATACTCCGACATGGCTTGGGTCTCAGGAAGAGACAGAGGATATGTGCGACCACGGGGTGGCGTCTTCCCTGGGACAAGGTCAATAGAGCAGTCCCAAGGCCTGTGAGGTGGTAATAGGTCCGCAGCTTGTTCCGAAAACACGTCCTTGTACCCTTGATATGCCTCCGGAATGTGCTCTTCATCCGTCTTGGAAGTGACACGGAGCGGACAGACAGGAGTAAGACAATTAGTGTGACAAAAGGAACTCCAGGACAGAATTTGTGACGACTTCCAGTCGATGTGGGGATTATGACTTTTTAGCCAAGGTATTCCAAGAACCAGATCATGGGACATTTCTGGGATTACCAAGAGTTCCAAATCTTCCTGATGTAGAGCCCCGACCTGCAGCTTAACTGGCCCCGTGCGCCACCTTATAAGACCTTTGGCAATTCTAGTCCCATTGATAGCCGTCAGTGAGATTGGCCGCTCGATAGGCCGTAACTTCAAACCCAAACTTTGGGCACAGATGGAAGAAACGAAGTTCCCCGCAGCTCCGGAGTCCAATAGGGCTTCACAAGACTTGGAGACTGAGTTGGAGACTAGAGTTACTGGAAGCAAACAGTCCGAAGTTGGAGAAGCTTTTGTCGCAACTCCCAGCTTGACTCCTCCGGAACAAGCTAGGACTGCCCGTTTCCCGGACGGACTTTACAAGATTTAAGAAAATGATCTGCGGCTCCACAGTAAAGGCAGAGTTTACCCTCACGACGACGCTGTCGTTCTTCTGGAGACAGTCGGGAGCGGTTAATTTGCATGGGCTCATCTGAGCTAGGTGAGGCCACCGGCCTAGGAGTAGGATTCCGGAGCCTGGGACGATCTGAATGGCTACGTTCTCTTCCACGCTCTTGCATCCGAAGATCCACCTTGACGCACAGAGAAATCAAATCTTCTAATGGATCCGGCAGATCTCTAGTAACCAGCTCATCTTTCAGCCGGTCGGAAAGACCGTTCCAGAAGGCAGCTCTCAGGGCGTCATTATTCCAGCGTAGTTCGGAAGCAATGGTCTGGAAATGAACCACATACTGGCCCACGGAACGGGCGCCTTGCCGAACATGGAGCAAATCGGAAGAAGCCGTGGTCATTCTGCCGGGTTCGTCGAAAATCCTTCGAAAGGACGAGATGAAGTTGGTATAGTTGGAAACCATGGGATCGGACCGTTCCCATAGTGGAGACACCCAATCCAGAGCAGAACCTTCCAATAAAGAAATGATATATGCTACCTTGGACCGGTCTGTAGGAAAGTTGTGTGCAAGTAGCTCGAAATGTACCTCGCATTGGTTCAAGAAACCGCGGCAATTTTTGGGATTCCCATTATAGCGGGACGGAGTAGGCAACTGAAGACGTGGAGTGATACCAGCCGATGGTTGAACATTACTGGCAACGACAACTGGTGCGACCACTGGAGCAGGAGCCGGAATTACTGAGGCCAGAGACGCCTGGATCTGATCCAGACGTCCGGACAACTGCTGGAGGTACTGCATCACCTGGCCTTGCGCCGCCTCCTGACTTTGTACTCGGGAAGCCAGGTTCTGGATGGCACTCGAGTCCGTGTTCCGAATCCCCGAGTCCATTAGGCCTGAGTATACTATCACTGACCTGGTTTGGGAGTGTTGTGGACTCGGGGCTTCTTCCGATGACCGGGAAGAGGAACCGCCACTGGGTCGCAGTAGGGATGGCCGGATGTAGGTCTTCCTCATGCAGGACTACGTCGGCAGGCGGGAGGCACAGAGGAGTTCTTGACGGTCTCCTGTAAGACAAGACTCGTAGAAATACTGAAGGCTGGGGTACTGAGATATTAGAGGTACCGTGATGTCGGAGGCTCCGCGGTATTGGGGTTCTGAGGTGCTGGAAGTACAGGGCGTGCTAGGAGGCCCCTGGAGGTACGGAGATGCTTGGAGGCACGAGGTGCTTGGAGGCACGGAGGTGCTTGGAGGCACGGAGGTGCTTGGAGGCACGGAGGTGCTTGGAGGCACGAGGTGCTTGGAGGCACGGAGGTGCTTGAAGGCACGAGGGTACTTGGAGGCACGGAGGTACTTGGAGGCACGGAGGTGCTTGGAGGCACGAGGTGCTTGGAGGCACGGAGGTGCTTGGAGGCACGGAGGTGCTTGGAGGCACGGAGGTGCTTGGAGGCACGAGGTGCTTGGAGGCACGGGGTGCTTGGAGGCACGGAGGTGCTTGGAGGCACGGAGGTGCTTGGAGGCACGGAGGTGCCTGGAGGCACGGGATGCTTGGAGGTACAGGATGCTTGGAGGCACAGGACGAGCTTGGAGGCACAGGATGCTTGGAGGCACAGGACGAGGGAGCTCTGGAATCACAGCTTCCGAAGGAGAAACGAAGATACTCAGGCACCGGATCTCTGCCTGGTATCCGCTTTTAAACTCCCCGCCCCAGCCTGATTGACGGAGCAGGCAGGTGACGTCAGACCTGCTCCGCCTGCTTGCCCTCACTTGCGATGGCGGCGTCCCTGCTTCCGGGAAGCCGCCGGGGAGCAGCGCCGACCCGCCACTGAATCCGGAGACCGCCAGGGGGAACGAGGCGCCGGGCAGACCAGACCACCCGTAGGGACAAGCGCGGCCGCCGCGGCCGCTGCAGGTTTGTAACAGCCGCAGGCACAACAATAGGTTGGTTCACATGAAAAACTGATACCACCTTAGGAAGGAATTGGGAACGAGTCCTCAATTCCGCCTTATCCATATAAAAAAATCAGATAAGGGCTCTGCATGACAAAGCCGCCAATTCTGATACACGCCTGGCCGACGCCAAGGCCCACAGCATGACCACTTTCCACGTGAGGTATTGTAGCTCCACGGATTTAAGTGGCTCAACCCAATGTGACTTCAGGAAATCCAACACCACGTTGAGATCCCACTGTGCCGCTGGAGGCACAAACGGGGGCTGACTATGCAGCACTCCCTTAACAAAAGTCTGAACTTCAGGCAGTGAAGCCAGTTCTATTTTGGAAGAAAATCGATAGAGCCGAAATCTGGACCTTAATGGAACCTAATTTTAGGCCCATAGTCACCTCTGACTGTAGGAAGTGCAGAAATCGACCTAGCTGAAATTCCTCCTTTGGGGCCTTCCTGGCCTCACAGCACGCAACATATTTTCGCCATATGCGGTGATAATGGTTTGCGTTCACTTCTTTCCTAGCTTTAATTAGCGTAGGGATAACTTCCTCCGGAATGCCCTTTTCCTTCAGGATCCGGCGTTCAACCGCCCTGCCGTCAAACGCAGCCGCGGTACGTCTTGGAACAGACAGGCCCCCTGCTGCAGCAGGTCCTGTCTGAGCGGCAGAGGCCATGGGTCCTCTGAGATCATTTCTTGGAGTTCTGGGTACCAAGTTCTTCTTGGCCAATCCGGAACAATGAGTATAGTTCTTACTCCTCTCCTTCTTATTATTCTCATTACCCTGGGTAAGAGAGGCAGAGAAGGGAACACATACACCGACTGGTACACCCACGGTGTTACCAGAGCGTCCACAGCTATCGCCTGAGGGTCCCTTGACCTGGCGCAATATCTTTGTAGCTTTTTGTTGAGGCGGGACGCCATCATGTCCACCTGTGGCCTTTCCCAACGGTGTACAATCATTTGGAAGACTTCTGGATGAAGTCCCCACTCTCCCGGGTGGAGGTCGTGTCTGCTGAGAAAGTCTGCTTCTCAGTTGTCCACTCCAGGAATGAACACTGCTGACAGTGCTAACACATGATTTTCCACCCATCGGAGAATCCTTGTGGCTTCTGCCATCGCCATTCTGCTTCTTGTGCCGCCCTGTCGGTTTACATGAGCGACCGCTTTGATGTTGTCTGACTGGATCAGCACCGGCCGGTGTTGAAGCAGGGGTCTAGCCTGACTTAGGGCATTGTAAATGGCCCTTAGTTCCAGAATATTTATGTGTAGGGAAGTCTCCTGACTTTTCCATAGTCCTTGGAAGTTTCTTCCCTGTGTGACTGCCCCCCAGCCTCGAAGGCTGGCATCCGTGGTCACCAGGACCCAGTCCTGTATGCCGAATCTGCGGCCCCCTAGAAGATGAGCACTCTGCAGCCACCACAACAGCGACACCCTGGCCCTTGGAGACAGGGTTATCCGCCGATGCATCTGAAGATGCGACCCGGACCACTTGTCCAACAGATCCCACTGGAAGATCCTTGCATGGGACCTGGCGAATGGAATTTCTTCGTAAGAAGCTACCATCTTTCCCAGGGCTCGCGTGCATTGATGCACCGACACCTGTATTTGTATTAGGAGGTCTCTGTCTAGAGACGACAACTCCTTGGACTTCTCCTCCGGGAGAAACCCTTTTTATCCTGTTCTGTGTCCAGAACCATATCCAGGAACAGTAGACGCGTCGTAGGAACCAGCTGCGACTTTGGAATATTCAGAATCCAGCCGTGGAGATCGTCCAAGTACGGGATAATTATTTCGGCCATTACCTTGGTAAATACCCTCGGTGCCGGGGACAGACCAACGGCAACGTCTGGAATTGGTAATGACAATCCTGTACCACAATTTTGAGGTACTCCTGGTGAAGAGGGTAAATAGGGACATGCAGGTAAGCATCCTTGATGTCCAGTGATACCATGAAATTCTCCAGGCTTGCAATAATCGCCCTGAGCGATTCCATTTTGAACTTGAACCTTCGTATATAAGTGTTCAAGGATTTCAATTTTAGAATGGGTCTCACCGAACCGTCTGGTTTCGGTACCACAATATTTTGGAATAGTAACCCCGGCCTTGTTGAAGGAGGGGTACCTTGATTTCACCTGCTGGAAGTACAGCTTGTGAATTGCCGCCAGTACTACCTCCCTTTCTCCGAGGGCAGCAGGCAAGGCTGATGTGAGGTAACGGCGAGGGGGAGTCGCCTCGAACTCCAGCCTGTATCCCTGTGATACTACTTGCAGAACCTAGGGATCCACCTGTGGGCAAGCCCACTGGTCCCTGAAGTTCCCGAGACGCGCCCCCACCGCACCTGTCTCCACCTGTGGAGCCCCAGCGTCATGCGGTGGACTCAGAGGAAACGGGGGAAGATTTTTGATCCTGGGAACTGGCTGTCTGGTGCAGCTTTTTCCTTCTTCCCTTGTCTCTGTGCAGAAAGGAAGCGCCTTTGACCCGCTTGCTTTTCTGAAGCCGAAAGGACTGTACCTGAAAATACGGTGCTTTCTTAGGCTGTGAGGAAACCTGAGGTAAAAAAAAAATTCTTCCCAGCTGTTGCTGTGGATACGAGGTCCCAGAGACCATCCCCAAACAATTCCTCACCCTTATAAGGCAGAATCTCCATGTGCCTTTTAAAGGCAGCATCACCTGTCCACTGCCGGGTCTCTAATACCCTCCTGGCAGAATGGACATTGCATTAATTCTGGATGCCAGCCGGCAAATATCCCTCTGTGCATCCTTCATATATAAGACGACGTCTTTAATATGCTCTATGTTAGCAAAATATTATCCCTGTCTAGGGTATTAATATTATCTGACAGGGTATCAGACCACGCTGCAGCAGCACTATTTATGCTGAGGCAATTGCAGGTCTCAGTATAGTACCTGAGTGTGTATATATAGACTTCAGGATAGCCTCCTGCTTTTTATCAGCAGGCTCCTTCAAAGTGGCCGTATCCTAAGACGGCAGTGCCACCTTTTTTGACAAACGTGTGAGCTCCTTATCCACCCTAGGGGATATCTCCCAACGTGACCTATCCTCTGGCGGGAAAGGGTACGCCAGCAGTAACTTTTTAGAAATTACCAGTTTCTTATCGGGGGAACCCACTCTTCTTTACACACTTCATTCACTCATCTGATGGGGGAACAAAACACTGGCTGCTTTTTCTCCCCAAAAATAAAACCCCTTTTATGTGGTACTTGGGTTCATGTCAGTAATGTGTAACACATTTTTCATTGCCGAGATCATGCAACGGATGTTCCTAGTGGATTGTGTATATGTCTCAACCTCGTCGACACTGGAGTCAGACTCCGTGTCGACATCTGTGTCTGCCATCTGAGGTAACGGGCGTTTTTTGAGCCCCTGATGGCCTTTGAGACGCCTGGGCAGGCGCGGGCTGAGAAGCCGGCTGTCCCACAGCTGTTACGTCATCCAGCCTTTTATGTAAGGAGTTGACATTGTCGGTTAATACCTTCCACCTATCCATCCACTCTGGTGTCGGCCCCACATTTATCGGCCTCTGCTCCGCCTCCACGTAACCTTCCTCATCCAACATGTCGACACAGCCGTACCGACACACCGCACACACACAGGGAATGCTCTGACTGAGGACAGGACCCCACAAAGTCCTTTGGGGAGACAGAGAGAGAGTATGCCAGCACACACCAGAGCGCTATATAATGCAGGGATTAACACTATAACTGAGTGATTTTTCCCCCAATAGCTGCTTGTATACACATATTGCGCCTAAATTTAGTGCCCCCCCCCCTCTCTTTTTAACCCTTTGAGCCTGAAAACTACAGGGGAGAGCCTGGGGAGCTGTCTTCCAGCTGCACTGTGAAGAAAAAATGGCGCCAGTGTGCTGAGGGAGATAGCCCCGCCCCTTTTTCGGCTGACTTTTCTCCCGCTTTTTTCATGGATTCTGGCAGGGGTATCACATATATAGCCCTGGGACTATATATTGTGATGATTTGCCAGCCAAGGTGTATTATATTGCCCTCAGGGCGCCCCCCCCCAGCGCCCTGCACCCATCAGTGACCGGAGTGTGAGGTGTGCATGAGGAGCAATGGCGCACAGCTGCAGTGCTGTGCGCTACCTTGTTGAAGACAGAAGTCTTCTGCCGCCGATTTTCCGGAACACTTCTTGCTTCTGGCTCTGTAAGGGGGCCGGCGGCGCGGCTCCGGGACCGAACATCGAGGTCGGGTCCTGTGGTCGATCCCTCTGGAGCTAATGGTGTCCAGTAGCCTAAGAAGCCCAAGCTACCACCAGTTAGGTAGGTTCGCTTCTTCTCCCCTTAGTCCCTCGCTGCAGTGAGTCTGTTGCCAGCAGATCTCACTGTAAAATAAAAAACCTAAAATATACTTTCTTCCTAGGAGCTCAGGAGAGCCCCTAGTGTGCATCCAGCTCAGCCGGGCACAAGATTCCAACTGAGGTCTGGAGGAGGGTCATAGTGGGAGGAGCCAGTGCACACCAGGTAGTCCTAAAGCTTTCTTTAGTTGTGCCCAGTCTCCTGCGGAGCCGCTATTCCCCATGGTCCTTACGGAGTCCCAGCATCCACTTAGGACGTCAGAGAAAATGAATTTATTCAATTTTGGAATAAGGCTGTAACATAACAAAATGTGGAAAAAGTGAAGTGCTGTCAATACTTTCCGGATGCACTGTACCATCCCCCTGAAGAAGTATGAACCAAAATGAAATATGTACGGACCAAGGCCCTCATTCCGAGTTGTTCGCTCGGTAAAAATCTTCGCATCGCAGCGATTTTCCGCTTAATGCGCATGCGCAATGTCCGCACTGCGACTGCGCCAAGTAAATTTGCTATGCACTTAGTAATTTTACTCACGGCTTTTTCATCGGTCTGGCGATCGTAATGTGATTGACAGGAAATGGGTGTTACTGGGCGGAAACAGGCCGTTTTATGGGCGTGTGGGAAAAAACGCTACCGTTTCCGGAAAAAACGCAGGAGTGGCCGGAGAAACGGAGGAGTGTCTGGGCGAACGCTGTGTGTGTTTGTGACGTCAAACCAGGGACGACAAGCACTGAACTGATCGCAGATGCCGAGTAAGTCTGAAGCTACTCAGAAACTGCTACGAGGTGTGTAATCGCAATATTGCGATTACTTCGTTCGCAATTTTAAGATGCTAAGATTCACTCCCAGTAGGCGGCGGCTTAGCCTGAGCAACTCTGCTAAAATCGCCTTGCGAGCGAACAACTCGGAATGACCTCCCAAGATCTCTCTGCAATCTATTGAATTATACTGTGTTGCCTTCAATCTCATATCTGGATTTTATTTTCAACACACCTCTGTCCTCAGCAACTGAGTGCAGGCTTGCACCACCATGTGGCAAACATGTAGCAGTAGCCATTATCCAATATCCAGATGTGATGTTTTGAACATGTATTTAATCTGATCTTTACATGATTGTACAGATGATTTAAAAATAAAATACTGCACAATGTTTCTGTTCTCTATTTCTCTTTGAACCCCGTGTTGTAAAAGGACACACTATTATCTGTGAACGCCTCCATAATATTCACTTCTGCTACCCAATGTCATGTAGAAAATACTTAGTCCATCACTTGTAGAAAATACTTCATTAGTGTTTGTTTTTATGGAGTCCTCATTATTTACAAATTCAAAGTAACCAAAGATTATAATAAATTATACAGTGTATTTAAAGGCTTTAGGCTAATGTAAAATATGAGCCCTTAATGTTGCAAACATTTAAAGAATGCTTTGAAGTTGATATAACTCATGTTTCTAGACCTGTAGCTCAGTTACAATAAAGGAAAACTGACAATAAATGGTTAACCAGATGCACATTTATGAAATTAAAATGTATAGCACCCCCTCAATGATTGATCTATCTATCTATCTATCTATCATTGAGTTAAGTTGTACCAAAACAACTGCGAAATATAGACAGAAAACCAGAGGTGGAATTACTGTAATAAATAGATAATTATATTGATTTGGGAAAATAAACAGAATTATCGAGACATGTAATTAACAAGATAAAACATTTATGTGTCTTGATAACCATATTTATTCTTCCACATCAATATACTTAATTGTGTAGTTTTTATTGCAAACTAGTTTACAATTAATGCTTCTGCATTTTTCAGTTGGATGTTATGGGGCCTTACACGTCTCCAACCTTTTCACTTCAATTAAATATCTTTGAAGGTCCTTTCACTTGGACCTCTGTTGTTTCACATGATACAGTCACATTCTATTAATATTTATGGTGACCACTGTATGAAGTTTCACCAAATATGTTGAGCATGGGAGAAGACGAAACACACCGGTAGAAATGAGTAATGACTCCATTCAATATTATCGCCAGAGTTGTTATTCCTACTTGCAACCTGTACACTCAAAGTAGCGCTGCAGTTCCCGCTGCTAGCGGCTCCGCCCCCTCAGTGAGATATCATGACATCATGCACTCAAAAGGTAGGGCCAGCACAGGGCACCCTGCCACCCTGTTATGGTGCTGCCTGTTCCACTCCTCACATGCTCCTCTCCCTCCAGTTTTCAGTACATGTGACCATCATCTCTGCAGATCACTACGGTATTAATGTAAAGTTTGCATGTTATGATATTATTGTCAAGTGTGTGTGGTGGAATTTATGTTCAATGTATGTGAAGGGTATTAGTGTAATGGGGGTGTGGGGTACAGGTATTAATGAAATATGTGTGATGTTAATAATATTATGTGTGGGATATCAATAAAATCAATACAATCACGCACATTTTAAGTGTGGGATAGTATGAATAAGATTATGTAACGTGTGATGATATTAAGGAAATGTGTCTGTTTGCCTGAATGTAATGTAAACTCGTGACTGTTTTAATGTAATGCCTGGGGTTGTATTAATATGTGTGAGGGTGGTACTGATATAAGGTATGTATAGATGGATGTATGTATGTATGTATGTATGTATGTATGTATGTATGTATAGTTATGTAATGTAGTATGGGATATTATAATTTTTGTTGATTTGTAAGGAGCCACATCGTTCATCAGTACCAGACATACATAATAAACAGGGACATACAAGGTAGACAAATAAGTGCAGACTTTTAAACAAACACAATTTCAATGGAAGAGAACACAACTTTAATAAGAGGAGTGAGTGTGGATCAGAGTGGAGATTGGAACAGTATGTAGAATAGATAGAAATAGGGCTAAGCTCTAAGAAAAAGATGTGATTTCATAGAGCATTTAGTTATTTGAAGACTGTGGGAATGTGATTTGGTGTGGTATGGAAGAATTCCATAAGAGGGTAGCAGCTAGTGTAGGTTCTTGAGGGAGGGAGTAAGACGTGGTTATCAGAAGGGAGGTGTAGGTCAAAAGTAGATCTACAAGGGTGAGTTTCTCAACATGAGATTTGAGATGCATGAATGGATGATGACTTGGTTGGTGGGGTTCGGTATGAAATATCGGTTGTTATGCCGGTGGTCACATGACCAACACTGGCATCCCGGCATTGGATAACCCAACGTCAGAGGGGGTAAGTACTTTTACTGCCTACCCTCCCTTAACCCTCCAGGGGTGGCGGCTAGGGCTAACCCGCCCAGTGGGTTAGAAATTAAAAAATTATAAAATTATAATACCTCTGGCAGGCTAATCAGTGTAGAGAACTTTTGCAGGTAGTGGGTTTGATGTGCCATAGGTGATGTTGAGATCAATTCAGTGGAGACTATGGCCCTCATTCCGAGTTGTTTGCTCGCTAGCTGCTTTTAGCAGCCGTGCAAACGCTAAGCCACCGCCCTCTGGCAGTGTATTTTAGCTTAGCAGAAGTGCAAACGAAAGGATCACAGAGCGGCTACAAAATAATTTTGTGCAGTGTCAGAGTAGCTCCAGACCTACTCAGCGCTAGCGATCACTTCAGACTTTTCAGTTCCTGTTTTGACGTCACGAACACTCCCTGCGTTCGGCCAGCCATGCCTGCGCTTCCCCAACCACACCTGCATTTTTATCTGGCACGCCTGCGTTTTTCCACACACTCCCTGAAAACGGTCAGTTGACACCCAGAAACGCCCACTTCCTGTCAATCACTCTGCGGTCAGCAGTGCGACTGAAATGCTTCGCTAGACCTTGAGTGAAACGACATCGTTCATTGTAATAGTACAACGCGCATGCGCAATGCGGCGCATAAGCATGCGCAGAAGTGCTGTTTTTTTTGCCTGATCGCTGCGCTGAGACCAAAATCTGCTAGCGAACAACTCGGAATGACCCCCTATATCTGGTAGTTGGAGATGAACAGTCTATGGCTGATTTGAGTGTTATGGTGTAAGAAGTGGTGTTATACAGACGATAGACATTAAAAAGGTCAACAGCATTAGGTTGACAATCAAAAGAATGACAGGGTCAAAAGCTCAACACAAAAATGTCGATTTATTTTGGAATGTTATTTTGTGTTTTTAAACATATTTCACTCAAATTTCTGAAATACGTCCGCACGCGGACTTGCTTTGCTCGCCACACTTCTAGCTTAGTGGCTCACTCCGCTTCTCTCGCAACAAGGTTACTAATGGTGATAGTTTGTGACATGGATTTGTAAGAGCAGCTAACATTGCAAAAACATGAAGAACCCCTAAAAAACAGATGTTGACCATAAGTGTGCCGCTTTTTTCCTGTCGACCTTTCGACTGTCAACCTTATAACTATCTATCAACCACCTCCCGTAGATCATAGCAGTACACTATAGTTATAGGGTATCATATAGTTGCTTAAGTGAACATCAACAGGTAAATCAGACAAGCTTAAGGAGTTGGTGTGTGTGTGTGTGTGTGTGTGTGTGTGTGTGTGTGTGTGTGTGTGTGTGTGTGTGTGTGTGTGTGTGAGAGAGGGAGAGAGAGATTTGAGAGCATGAGGGGGGCCTGAGGAAAGGTGAGGCTAATGAAAAGGAGGCTGTGGTTGGAGAGCAGGAAAGCCAGGTTAGAGAAAACTAGAAATGGAGCAGAAACAGGAGAAGACTAGGGTAAAGGAATGTCCATCATAGTGGCTGGGAGATAAAGTCCACTAGGAGAAACTAGAGAAATAATAGGATTTTAATACCTACCGGTAAATCCTTTTCTCTTAGTCCGTAGAGGATGCTGGGGACGCGTCAAGTACCATGGTGTATAGACGGGATCCGCTGGAGACATGGGCACTTTAAGACTTTGAAAGTGGTGTGAAATGGCTCCTCCCGACTCCAGTTATAGGAACTGTGCCCAGGGAGACGGACATTTCGAGGAAAGGATTTATTGCTAACTAAGGTGAGATACATACCAGCTCATACCTCAAGCACGCCGTACAACATGGCATTTAACAGAAACCCAGTCAACGGCATGAACAATGTCAGCAACAGGCTGACTACAACATAACACAACCTGTGTGTAAACATAACTACAGAGAGAGTCCGCACTGAGACGGGCGCCCAGCATCCTCTACGGACTAAGAGAAAAGGATTAATCGGTAGGTATTAAAATCCTATTTTCTCATACGTCCTAGAGGATGCTGGGGACGCTTCAAGAACCATGGGGTTTATAACAAAGCTCTAGAATGGGCGGGAGAGTGCGGATGACTCTGCAGCACCGATTGACCAAACATGAGGTCCTCATCGCCAAGGTATCAAACTTGTAAAATGTCGCAAAAGTGTTTGAACCCGACCAAGTAGCTGCTCGACAGAGTTGTAATGCCGAGACTCCTCGGGCAGCCGCCCAGGATGAGCCCACTTTCCTGGTAGAGTGGGCCTTCACTGATTTCGGTAACAGCAATCCAGCCGTAGAATGAGCATGCTGAATTGTATTGCAGATCCAGCGCGCAATAGTCTGCTTTGAAGCAGGTGTTCCAATCTTGTTGGCAGCATACAGGATAAACATAGCTTCCGTTTTCCTAAGTGGAGCCGTTCTGGCGACATAAATCTTCAAGGCCCTGACAACATTGAGAGATTTTGACTCCTGTAAGGAGTCAGTAGCCACTGGTACCACAATAGGCTGGTTCATGTGGAACGATGAAACCACCTTCGGCAGAAATTGTTGACAAGTCCTCAACTCCGCTCTATCCTCATGGAAAATTAAATAAGGACTTTTGTGAGACAAATCCGCTAACTCAGACACCCGCCTTGCGGATGCCAAGGCCAATAGCATGACCACTTTCCAAGTGAGAAATTTCAACTCAACCTTCTGTAAAGATTCAAACCAATGTGATTGAAGAAAATGCAACACCACGTTAAGATCCCATGGTGCCACTGGGGGCACAAATGGGAGGTTGGATGTGCAAAACTCCTTTCACGAAAGTCTGAACTTCTGGAAAGGAGGCCAATTGTTTCTGAAAGAAAACCGATAAGGCCGAAATTTGTACTTTAATCGAGCCTAACTTTACACCCGCATCCACACCTGCTTGCAGGAAATGGAGAAAACGCCCTAGCTGAAATTCTTCCATAGGAGCCTTCTTGGATTCACACCAAGACACATTTTTATTTTCTCCAAATACGGTGATAATGTTTAGACGTTACTCCTTTTCTAGCCTGAAGAAGTGTGGGAATAACTTCACTGGGAATACCCTTTCGGGCTAGGATCCGGCGTTCAACCGCCAAGCCGTCAAACGTAGCTGCGGTAAGTCGTGGTACACGCACAGCCCCTGCTGTAACAGATCCTCTCGTAGAGGAAGAGGCCAGGGATCTCTTATGAGTAATTCCTGAAGATCTAGATACCAAGCCCTCCTTGGCCAGTCCGGAGCAATGAAGATCACCTGAACCTTTGTTCTTCTTATGATCTTTAACACCTTCAGAATGAGTGGAAGCGGAGGAAACACATACACCGACTGAAACACCCATGGTGTTACCAGCGCGTCCACCACTATTGCTTGAGGGTCCCTCGACCTGGAACAATATCTCTGAAGTTTCTTGTTGAGGCGAGACACCATCATGTCTATTTTCCCCAAAGACTTGTCAATTCTGTGAAAATCTCTTGATAAAGACCCCACTCTCCTGGATGGAGATCTTGTCAGCTGAGGAAGTCTGCTTCCCAGTTGTCCAATCCTGGAATAAAGATAGCTGACAGAGCGCTTGTATGTCTTTCCGCCCAGCGGAGAATTTTTGTGGCCTCTGCCACTGCCGCCCTGCTCTTTGTTCCGCCCTGGCGGTTTATGTGCGCTACTGCTGTTATATTGTCCGATTGTATTAGGACGGGTCGGTTGCGAAGAAGACGTTCCGCTTGAAGGAGGCAGTTGTAAATGGCCCTTAACTCCAGAACATTTATGTGTAGACAAACTTCCTGGCTTGACCATTTTCCCTGGAAGTTTTCCCCCAGTGTGACTGCTCCCCAGCCTCGGAGACTCGCATCCGTGGTTACTAGGATCCAGTCCTGGATCGCGAACCTGCGTCCCTCTAGGAGGTGAGAGCTGTGCAGCCACCACAGGAGTGAGATTCTGGTCTTGAAGGATAGGATTATTTTCCGGTGTATGTACAGATGAGATCCAGACCACTTGTCCAACAGGTCCCACTGAAACACCCTGGCATGGAATCTGCCAAATTGAATGGCCTCGTAGGCCGCCACCATCTTCCCCAGCAGCCGAGTGCATTGATGAATTGATACTCGCGCTGGTTTCGGAATTTGTTTGACCAAACTCTGAATTTCCAGAGCCTTATCTTTTGGAAGAAAAATTCTCTGTTATTCCGTGTCCAGAATCATTCCCAAAAACAACAGCCTCTTTGTCGGATTCAACTGTGACTTCGGCAGGTTTAGGAGCCAACCATGTTGTTGCAGAACTGTCAGGGAGAGCGCAATGTCCTGCTCCAGCTTGTTTTTGGATCTCGCCTTTATCAGGAGATCGTCCAGGTAAGGAATAATTGTGACTCCTTGCTTGCGAAGGAGAACCATCATTTCCGCCATTACGTTGGTGAAAATCCTCGGAGCCGTGGATAGACCAAACGGCAGTGTCTGAAATTGGTAATGACAATCCTAAGTGGCAAACCGCAGGTAAGCCTGATGCGGAGGATATATGGGGATGTGTAAGTAGGCATCCTTTATGTCGACCGACACATGAAATCCCCTTCCTCGAGACTGGAGATCACTGCTCGGAGAGATTCCATCTTGAATTTGAATTTTCTTAGGTAAAGATTGAGGGATTTTAGGTTCAGAATTGGTCTGACCGAGCCGTCCGGCTTCGGGACCACAAACAGGCTTGAATAAAAGCCTTCTCCCTGTTGTGCCGGGGGAACCCTGACAATAACTTGATTCTGACACAACTTTTGTATTGCATCGCATACTACCTCCCTGTTCGGAAGAGAAGCTGGTAAGGCTGATTTGAAAAAACGTTGAGGGGGCACGTCTTGAAACTCCAGTTTGTACCCCTGGGACACTATTTCCAGAATCCACGGGTCTAGGGCCGAATGAGCCCAGAAATGACTGAAAAGTTTGAGATGTGCCCCCACCGGTGCGGACTCCCGCAGAGTAGCCCCAGGTCATGCAGTGGATTTGGCGGAAGCCGGGGAGGACTTCTGCTCCTGAGAACCTGCCACGGCCGGAGATCTTTTACCTTTTCCTCTTCCTCTATTAGCAAGGAAGGAATAACCTCTGCCTTTTTTGTATTTATTTGGCCGAAAGGACTGCATCTGCAAGTGGTGAGCTTTCTTTTGTTGTGGAGGAACATAAGGAAAAAATTACGACTTACCCACGGTAGCCGTAGATACCAACTCAGCGAGACCTTCACCAAACAACACACCTTTATATAGTAGAGACTCCATAGCTTTCTTAGAGTCAGCATCAGCATTCCATTGATGAATCCACAATGCTCTCCTAGCTGAGACTGCCATGGCATTTGCCCTCCATCCCAAGAGGCCAATATCTCTCGCCGCTTCCTTTAAGTAGGCTGCAGCGTCCCTGATATAACCTAGCGTTAAAAGGATGGCCTCTCTATTCAGGGTATCTATATCAGATGACAAGTTATCTGCCCACTTTTCTATAGCACTACTCACCCACGCAGATGCAATAGCTGGTCTGAGTAGTGTACCTGTGGTGACGTAAGTGGATTTTAGCGTATTTTCCTGTCTACGATCCGCAGGATCCTTAAGGGCTGCCGTGTCAGGAGATGGTAAAGCCACCTTTTTAGACAACCGTGACAGCGCCTTGTCTACAATGGGAGGCGACTCCCACTTCTCTCTATCCCCAGAGGGGAACGGATACGCCATTTGAATCCTTTTGGGAATCAGAAACTTTCTGTCAGGAATTTCCCACATTTTTTCAAAAAGGGCATTCAGTTCATGAGAGGGAGTAAACGTTACCTCAGGTTTCTTTCCCTTAAACCAGGCATTCCCAACCGCGGTCCTCAAGGCACACCAACAGTGCAGGTTTTCGTGATATCCAGGCTTCAGCACAGATGGTTAAATAAAAATAACTGAGCTACTAATTAATTCACCTGTGTTCAAGCCTGGATATCACTAAAACCAGGACAGTTAGTGTGCCTTGAGGACCGAGGTTGGGAAACACTGCCTTAAACATACAGACCCTAGTATCAGGAACCGCAGGGTCCTCGGTGATATGCAACACGTCTTTTATTGCCACAATCATGTACTGAATGCTTTTTGCCAATTTTGGGTCTAATCTGGTATCACTATAGTCGACACTGGAGTCAGTGTCCGTGTCGGTATCTGTGTCTGCTAACTGAGCAAACAAACATTTATGTGACCCCGAGGGGGTCTGAACCTGTGATAACACATCCTCCACAGATTTTTTCCATACCTGGTTCTGAGACTCAGATTTATCTAATCTCTTATTAATAAGAGCCACATTAGCATTCAAAGCATTCAACACATTTACCCAGTCAGGAGTCGGCGGTGCCGGCAGGGTCACTCCCACAGCCGTTTCTGCCCCCAACACAGTGTCCTCTTGGGAAGAGCACTCCGCCTCAGACATGCCGACACACCTGTACCGACACCCACAGACACACTGGGCCAAAAAAGGGGGACAGACACTCAGTAAAGCCTGTCAGAGAAACACAGAGGGAGTTTGCCAGCTCACACCCCAGCGCCTGTCCCTGCTCTGAAACATTATATAAAATGCCTCAGACCCTCCAGCGCTTAATTTAGCACCAAATTTGCTGTGCCCCCCCCATTTTGCACCCTGTTACTTGTTAGCAGCGGTGAGGAAGGACCAGCGTCTCTGCAGCTCTGGAGAGAAAATGGCGCTGAGGAGAGCTGTAAGGGCTAAGCCCCACCCCCTTCATGTCGCGCTTCAGCCCGCTCTTTTTTAAACAAATAATGCTGGCGGGGGTACGAATTTAGTGCCCAGGCACTACAATTACACTCTGCCAGCCTGAGAAAAGAGTTTTTTTAATGCTGCCCAGGGCGCCCCTCCGCGCGCCCTGCACCCTGCCGTGCCACTGTATGGGAGCATGGTGCGCAGGGCGATCGCTGTGCGGTACCTCAAAAAGCCGTCACTGAAGTCTTCTATCTTCTTCTACTCACCTGTCTTCTGACTTCTGGCTCTGCAAGGGGGGTGACGGCGGGCTCTGGGCGTGAACAACCTAGGCGTACCTAGTGTTCCAAACCCTCAGGAGCTAATGGTGTCCTGTAGCCAAGAAGCAGAGCCTTTAAACTCCCTAGAAGTAGGTCTGACTTCTCTCCCCTAAGTCCCACGATGCAGGGAGACCGTTGTCAGCAGCCTCTCTGAAAATAAAAAACCTAACAAAGTCTTTTCCGAGAAACTCAGTAGAGCTCCTCAGTTGTGCATCCAGTCTGCCTGGGCACAGATTCTAAACTGGAGTCTGGGGGAGGGGCATAGAGGGAGGAGCCAGTTCACACCCCTTTCAAAATCTTAAAGTGCCCATGTCTCCTGCAGATCCCGTCTATACCACATGGTTCTTGAAGCGTCCCCAGCATCCTCTAGGACGTATGAGAAAAGTCAGTTAAATTAGTATAGTGTTTATAGGCAGTTTGCGTTTGGTACGTCAAGGTTATTTTCTTTTTTATAACAGCTGCCAATTGTGGTTTTAGGACTTCTGATTCCTATAGTATGGGTTGTGGAAAGTAGTTTAGTGACCAAATACAGTGGGCCTTTAGGAAATTGGACCAGGAAGCATGACAGACAGCAAACAACAGCAACATGATGATGGAGAAGAGAGAATACACTGATAGTATGGACTCCAAACGAAGAGAAGGAGAGGGGGGTTTCTTGGGTTATTACCGTATATACTCGAGTATAAGCGTCTCCGGCGGCAGCGGCGTGCGCCTCTCCTGTGTCCCTCCTGCGTCTCCGGCGGCAGCGGCGGGTCTATTAAATGAAGCACCCGTTCGTGAGCTCTGATTGGCTCACGAACCGTCACTTCATTTAACAGACCCGCCGCGGACACAGGAGAGGCGCGCGCTGTGCCCTCCTTGTCCCTCCTTCACAAGACAGCGTGGGACCAGCAGAGGGTAAGTTATACCAGGCACTGGGGGAGCATATTTGGCACTTGGGGGCGGGGCATATCTGGCACTGAGGGGGCATGCATATCTGGCAGTATGAGGGCATATCTGGCACTGTGGGGGCATATCTGACACTATGAGGGCATATCTGGCACTGTGGGGGCATATCTGGCAGTGTGAGGGCATATCTGGCACTGAGGGGGCATGCATATCTGGCGGTATGAGGGCATATCTGGCACTGTGGGGGCATATCTGGCACTGTGGGGGCATATCTGGCAGTGTGAGGGCATATCTGGCACTGAGGGGGCATGCATATCTGGCAGTATGAGGGCATATCTAGCACTGTGGGGGCATATCTGGCACTGTGGGGGCATATCTGGCACTGTGGGGGCATATCTGGCACTATGAGGGTATATTTGGCACTATGAGGGCATATTTGGCAATGTGAGGGAATATCTGGCAGTATGAGGGCATATTTGGCACTGTGGGGGAATATCTGGCACTATGAGGCCATATCTGGCAGTGTGAGGGCATATCTGGCACTGTGGGGGCATATCTGGCAGTGTGAGGGCATATCTGCAACTATGGAGGTATATCTGGCAGTGTGAGGGCATATCTGCAACTGTGGGGGCATACCTGGCACTGTGGGGGCATATCTGGCACTGTGGGGGCATATCTGGCAGTGTGAGGGCATATCTGGCAGTGTGAGGGCATATCTGGCACTATGAGGGCTGTGTACGGCTAGAGCTGCATTTCCCACCCTAGGCTTATACTCGAGTCAATAAGTTTTCCCAGATTTTTGTGGTAAAATTAGGTGCCTCGGCTTATATTCTGGTCGACTTATACTCGAGTATATACGGTAATTGGAAGGTGTTGTATGGATACAGTAGGATACTTGATTCTCTGATTCCAGGTCAGTGATGAATATCAGAACTGTGAAGTATGTAGTGTCAGAGAAGTTAAGCAAGGTTTCAGTAATGGAAAGGATCTTAAGGGATTTTTAAATCAATTGTTTATGGATAAATGTGAGTTTGTTAAAAATGGAGCTTGAATTGTTTAGTGTACAGGAAAAGGGGATGGTGTGTATTGGAAATACTTGCATAGGATTGGAGAGACTGGAAATATCTGGTGGATGGCATGATTTGGGGTAGAACAAAAAGTGTGAACAATAGGGATTACAAGGTAAAACTGAGATGTTGCCATTAAATCATGAGGATTATTGAAATGAAGTAGAACAGGGCATCTGTGACTGTAACATACTTTTCTGCATATTTGGCCTGTGAGTATGATGGCTGCAAAAAGCAAAATAGTTCATGGCTGTAAAATAAATAGTTACAACTAGCATTTGCACCACCCTAACTCTACATGAGCCCAGATATGTGCAATAGTATCAGGGTGACAATCCAAAAATGGTCAATGACTACTATTTTTCTATCTCAATCTGCTCAACAGGTAATATGAATTTTGCATATAGCCTTTTAATACAGTAGATACTCAGTAAAGCAGATTACATATAAACCAAGACTAGAGGCATAGTTGCCTACCCTCCCTCATTCTGCAGGAGACTCCCTGAAATAGTAGCAATCTCCCTCACTCCCTGAATATACCAGCAATCTCCCTGATTGCACCTTACCCCCATTATGTAGCTGTTACATTCTTGGGGGGAAAAAGAAATCAGAGATAAATACATTCAAATGGAATCAACAGTGCCATGTCCCTGCATTGGTTATAAGGTACAATGATCCCTATGGCTACATGCATTTTAAATAAGGCTTCTTGTGGCCCCTTACAGTATATGGAACCTTTTGTAAAACACAATACACAAACAAATCCTGCAAAATATCAGTGTCTTTTCTTCATCAAATAGATATTACTAAGTTTGGGCCTCATTTACATTTGGATGTAAGTCATTTTCATAACACGCCTCTCCGATGTAGCAGTACACACCTGCGCTTTTAGGGGGTAATTCTGAGTTGATCGCAGCAGGAATTTTGTTAGCAGTTGGGCAAAACCATGTGCACTGCAGGGGAGGCAGATATAATATGTGCAGAGAGAGATAGATTTGGGTGTGGTGAGTTAAATCTGCAATCTAAATTGCAGTGTAAAAGTAAAGCAGCCAGTATTTACCCTGCACAGAAACAAAATAACCCACCCAAATCTAACTCTCTCTGCAAATGTTATATCTGCCCCCATGCAGTGCACATGGTTTTGCCCAACTGCTAAAAAATTTCCTGCTGCTATCAACTTGGAATTACCCCCTTAGGGGGACATTTACTAAGCAGTGATAAGAGCGGAGAAGTGAGCCAGTGGAGATATTTCCCCATCAACCAATCAGCAGCTCTGTATAATTTTATAGTATGCAAATTATAGATGTTACTTCAGTGCTGATTGGTTGCCATGGGCAACTTCCCCACTGGCTCACTTCTCCGCTCTTATCACTGCTTAGTAAATGTATCCCTTAGTGTGCTACTTTCACAATCTCCCTGAAATGCTTTTTCAAAAGTAGGCAAGTATGACTAGAGGACATAAATGACTTCATTCAGATAGATTGTGCTGTAGCACATAAAGCCACTGTCAGTTTGAGATAACGTTGCAGGTAAATTTTCTGTCACAGCAAATTCTTGTACAAGAATCAGCTACAAACATAAATTCTCAGCTACTGCAAGACTAGGAGAAAATCCTGATGCATAAAATAAAAATTACAAGAAAAACACTCTAAAGAACATATTTGAAACACTGATCTGTTGCAAGTTGTCTGCAGCATAAATGGAATATTTAGGAGCGTTTCTTCTCCAGGATGTAAACAATCTATTTGTAGCCTAAAATAATGAAACACGTACGCACTTCCTCTACAATGGATATATTAGAACTTCCTGACGCTTATTCTGTAATCTCCCAGTCAGGAAACAGGTTAGTGTAGGTGGTCTATTTGATAGCTACCTTTCCATGTCCCAGGAAATTAAAGGACAGAACAGTTTACATTTTATTATATTTCCTTTAATTGTGGACATAATCAGTGGAAATACCAGAATGGATCAAAAACTCATGTTTCACACAGACACTCACTGTAGGAATAAGGCTTTAACATTTCACAACTCTGGTCACCTGTTTACTGACAGAATTAATGGGAGACTATATTCATTGTTGAAAAAGTACAGAAAACATTGGAAATATACAAAAATAATTTAAAATCTTAAACAGTACTGTAATTATTCAAAGAAGGGCTGGCAGAACACCGCTAGCCTGGAGTGGACAGCAGGAAGGCGTCTGGCTCGGTTCCGGTAGGAATGGTCGACCATGTTATGGTCGACAGACATTAAATTAGGTCGACCACTATTGGTCGACATTGACATGGTCGACATGGACACATGGTCGACACATGAAAATGATCGACACATGAAATGTCGACACATGAAGAGGTCGACATGAGTTTTTTTACTTTTTTGGGTGTCGTTTTTTGCGTAAAGTGACTGGGAACCCCAATTAGTGCACCGTGTCCCCTCGCAATGGCTCGCTTCGCTCGCCATGCTTCGGGCATGGTGCCTTCGCTCCGCTACCGCTTCGCTCGGCACAGATTACCGTTCCAATCGTAGTCCACGTGGATCGGAAAGTATGGAAAAGTTCCCCAAAAGAAAAAAAAGAAAAAAAACTCACGTCGACCTTTTTATGTGTCGACCTTTCATGTGTCGACCATTTTCATGTGTCGACCATGTGTCCATGTCGACCATGTCAATGTCGACCAATAGTGGTCGACCTAATGACTGTCGACCATAACATGGTCGACCATGTGAATGGATACCGTCTGGCTCCCAGGGCCCACATTCTCATCTTAAGACAGAGTCAGTACCTAAGAGAGCCTCGGGGACTCAGTCTTCTCTATGTTCACTTCATACATTTCTTGATAGGGACTCACTTCCCAAGTTTAAGATTTTAAAAGGCCATTATATATCAAGACAATAAGCTATTTGTGGATATTATAATTCCTGACTTATGATATTTACCAGAAACTGAAGCCAAAGAAAAGGGTGATCAGTAACCCTGTGGAGCGGAGACTACCCCATGCTTTGATTTGTGGGTGCAAGATGCCTAAGAATCTCTACGTGTCATATCCTCACCTAACTCAAAGGCGAAATTTACATGTATTACACCTGTATACACAGGTCTTTATCAGGGGCAAAAGTGTCCCTACTAGCTCGGTCATAATTGTGTGACCAAATTTTTTTTAAAACAATTATAAGATTACAAGTTACGTTTTATTGTATATGAATGTATTCCTCCCCATGATCCAGAACTGGATTCCATATCACTCATCACCATTATGATTATATGATTTACAAATAAGAGTGCTCCTGGAAGAGACTTTTTTGTCTCTCTCTCTCCCCACATTCTCAGGCCTGCCACGGACAGGTTACCAGAGAAGAGACACCAGGGACAAGTGCAAGGATATAAGGGATCAGCACAGACGTAGTGATGCTTATTCTGCGCATGCATTGTTACGCGCTGAAAGGGGCTTCTCGTCACATGCACCAAAACCAGGCTGGAAGACAGCAGAGAACTCTGCATTGGCCATGGTACAAAGTAAGCTTTATAGTATTTTTTTAGAAACACATACTTGTGACCATAGGTGTCTAGCCTCTGCCAAAATATTGTCTGCTACGAAACACACTAGAAGGTCTACCCTTCTATTCCCTTTGGACGTTGAATCTATTCCACACTTAAGACTTCTGATATCCATATTTAATCACCAACCAACTTATCAGCTATTATCCTCTCATAGAGTGACAGTCTCCAGCTACAGTCCACTGAGACGGGAGGACACGGGTCTGTGCTATTAGGGTTGCTTCAAGTAGTGAGCTTGAAGAGTGGAGCCACAGCTACGGCTTCTCTATCTAACCGGAGAAAAGAACATATTCTTACTACCAAAGAGAGTCCGAGATTTGTGCCCATAAAGCCAAACTGGAGCCAATTCGGTAAACAGAGCCCTAAAGCCAGAGAATTACATTCTCATCAATTTACATTATACATCCAGTCACAGGTTAGTGAGGCTATGCAGCTTTGATCTTTCCACTGCTTGTGTCTGTACTCTATTTGCGGCTGCATACTATTGTGTGGTTTATAACATTAAAGCCACCTCACTACATCTTTAAAGGGCTTCAAGTTTAAGCATAATAATGTCAATAATACCCCTTTCACACTGCAAATATATCCCAGGATATTCGGGTCGAGGTGCAGTCTAAAAGCACCACTACTGAATATCCCGGGTCAAGTAACACTTCATTTCAACCCGGTATAAAAGCAGTGTTAAACACGGGTTGGATCCGCGTCAATGTGCACTCTAAAGTGTCCAACCCGGGTTATTCAACTCTACATTCATGTAAAAGTGCTGATTGGCTGTTCTTTGTGTGCCTTGATGATGTCAGCAGCCTGAGCCCTTCTACAGAGGAGAGAACAGAGAGCATTAAGAATTAGAGCTATTAAGAATTAGGGGCGAGTCAGAGATTGCTAGGCAGCTTTCTGCATACCTCCCAATTTAATAAAAGTACAAAGAAGGACTTTGTCCCAAAAGGGGTGTGGCCTATATGAAAGGGGGCGTGGTCTTGTGGCAGAGCTGCAATCACGAGTCACGCCCCCTTGTACCGTCACTGAGGGGGCATGCCCAGCACTCTCTGAACTGCTGGCATGCCCCCTTTCCCTCTGTCACCTGTGAATTCACCGCTGCTCTGCTAAGCAATTAGCGATGCGACCTGAATAACCCCCAATATTTAAAATTGTGCTTCAGCATAGCCAAGGAATCATGACATATAACAAAAAAATATCTGTTGTGTCCTTAACTGCGCAAGAGGCTGCCTGGCTACTCCAACTCCCAAAACAAGTGTCTCCCCAAAACACTCCAATACAATAAGAATACAATGTGGATAGGCAGTGGTTATAGCTGGGCGCCCCTATACAATATGTGAGTCATTTCATTTCATGCACTGAGAGTGAAATACGCACTGACCAAAAGAAATCTTGAGGACCGACCTCTACAAAGGAATGTATCATTCTATTCAACTAAGTGACTCACATATTGTATAGGGGCGCCCAGCTATAACCACTGCCTATCCACATTCTTAAGGAATCATGACAGATGCGAGTACTCACTATTAGCATACATAGCCAAGCAGAGACCCCAGCTGCAGCCGCAGTGCGCACGTGCAGGTCCAATCCTGCGTGTACGCACAGTAAATGCACTCAGGTTGCTTTAAGTGTGAACGCCTCTGCCTGATTGACAGGCAGAGGCATTTGCGGGGCGGCGACAGACTGTTGCGGTTGCAGTGCGGGGAAAATAAGGGCGGGTTGGCTGTATTTTCGGGGCAGCTGCGTGATGTCACACGCAGCTGCTTCGAACGATAAGATGACGATGGGACTCCTTGCTAAAAGGCAGAATCTGCTACTCTTACTGAATGAGGTCCATTGTCTTTAGGTGGCTATTTGAAGTTCGTAGTTGGTTTTATTTGTATTTAATATCCTAATAAAAAGGAATATTACATTGTAACATGCATCTACATTTGTGGAGACTATTAATCTGGTTTTAATCACAATTTATATATATATGCAGTTTTAAAAATAAGAATTTACTTACCGGTAATTCTCTTTCTCGTAGTCCGTAGTGGATGCTGGGAACTCCGTAAGGACCATGGGGAATAGCGGGCTCCGAAGGAGGCTGGGCACTCTAGAAAGATCTTAGACTACCTGGTGTGCACTGGCTCCTCCCACTATGACCCTCCTCCAAGCCTCAGTTAGGTACTGTGCCCGGACGAGCGTACACAATAAGGAAGGATTTTGAATCCCGGGTAAGACTCATACCAGCCACACCAATCACACCGAACAACTCGTGATATGAAAACACAGTTAACAGCATGAAACGATAGAGCCTCTCAACAGATGGCTCAACAATAACCCGAATTAGTTAACAATAACTATGTACAAGTATTGCAGATAGACCGCACTTGGGATGGGCGCCCAGCATCCACTACGGACTACGAGAAAGAGAATTACCGGTAAGTAAATTCTTATTTTCTCTAACGTCCTAGTGGATGCTCTGAACTCCGTAAGGACCATGGGGATTATACCAAAGCTCCCAAACGGGCGGGAGAGTGCGGATGACTCTGCAGCACCGAATGAGAGAACTCCAGGTCCTCCTCAGCCAGGGTATCAAATTTATAGAATTTTGCAAACGTGTTTGCCCCTGACCAAGTAGCTGCTCGGCAAAGTTGTAAAGCCGAGACCCCTCGGGCAGCCGCCCAAGATGAGCCCACCTTCCTTGTGGAATGGGCATTGACAGATTTAGGCTGTGGCAGGCCTGCCACAGTATGTGCAAGCTGAATTGTACTACAAATCCAACGAGCAATAGTCTGCTTAGAAGCAGGAGCACCCAGCTTGTTGGGTGCATATAGGATAAACAGCGAGTCAGATTTTCTGACTCCAGCCGTCCTGGAAACATATATTTTCAGGGCCCTGACAACGTCTAGCAACTTGGAGTCCTCCAAATCCTTAGTAGCCGCAGGCACCACAATAGGCTGGTTCAGGTGAAACGCTGACACCACCTTAGGGAGAAACTGGGGACGAGTCCTCAATTCTGCCCTATCCATATGAAAAACCAGATAAGGGCTTTTACATGATAAAGCCGCCAATTCTGACACTCGCCTGGCTGATGCCAGGGCCAATAACATGACCACTTTCCACGTGAGATATTTCAGATCAACGTTAGTGGCTCAAACCAATGTGATTTCAAGAAATTCAACATCATGTTGAGATCCCACGGTGCCACAGGAGGCACAAATGGGGTCTGAATATGCAGCACTCCTTTCACAAACGTCTGAACTTCAGGTACTGAAGCTAGTTCCATTTGAAAGAAAATCGACAGAGCCGAGATCTGTACTTTAATGGAGCCTAGTTTTAGGCCCATATTCACTCCTGCTTGCAGGAAATGCAGAAATCGACCTAGTTGAAATTCCTCTGTTGGGGCCTTTTTGGCCTCGCACCATGCAACATATTTCCGCCATATGCGGTGATAATGTTTTGCCGTAACATCTTTCCTGGCTTTAATAAGCGTAGGAATGACTTCCTCCGGAATGCCCTTTTCCTTCAGGATCCGGCGTTCAACCGCCATGCCGTCAAACGCAGCCGCGGTAAGTCTTGGAACAGACAGGGACACTGCTGTAGCAGGTCCTGTCTGAGCGGCAGGCACCAAGGGTCCTCTGAGATCATCTCTTGAAGTTCCGGGTACCACGCTCTTCTTGGCCAATCCGGAACCACGAGAATTGTGTTTACTCCTCGCTTTCTTATTATTCTCAGTACCTTTGGTATGAGAGGTAGAGGAGGGAACACATACACTGACCGGTACACCCACGGTGTCACTAGGGCGTCCACCGCTATCGCCTGAGGGTCTCTTGACCTGGCGCAATACTTCTCTAGTTTTTTGTTTATGCGGGATGCCATCATGTCCACCTGTGGACGACCCCATTGATTTACAATCATTTGGAAGACTTCTGGATGAAGTCCCCACTCTCCCGGGTGGAGGTCGTGCCTGCTGAGAAAGTCTGCTTCCCAGTTGTCCACTCCCGGGATGAACACTGCTGACAGTGCTAGTACATGATTCTCCGCCCATCGGAGAATTTTTGTGGCTTCTGCCATCGCCGTCCTGCTTCTTGTGCCGCCCTGTCGATTCACATGGGCGACTGCCGTGATGTTGTCTGACTGGATCAGCACCGGCTGTTGTAGGAGCAGGGATTTTGCTTGACTTAGGGCATTGTAAATGGCCCTTAGTTCCAGAATATTTATGTGAAGGGCAGTCTCCTGACTTGACCATAGTCCCTGGAAATTTCTTCCCTTTGTGACTGCCCCCCAGCCTCGTAGGCTGGCATCCGTGGTCACCAGGACCCAGTCCTGTATGCCGAATCTGCGGCCCTCCAGAAGATGAGCACTGTTCAGCCACCACAGAAGAGACACCCTGGTTCGTGGAGACAGGGTTATTAAACGATGCATCTGAAGATGCGATCCGGACCACTTGTCCAACAGGTTCCACTGAAAGATTCTGGCATGGAACCTGCCGAATGGAATTGCTTCGTAAGAAGCTACCATCTTTCCCAGGACCCGCGTGCAGTGATGCACCGATACCTGTTTTGGTTTTAGGAGGTCTCTGACTAGAGAAGACAACTCCCTGGCTTTCTCCTCCGGGAGAAACACTTTTTTCTGGGCCGTGTCCAGAATCATTCCCAGGAACATTAGACGTGTCGTGGGGACCAGCTGTGACTTTGGGATATTCAGAATCCAACCGTGCTGGCTCAGCACTTCCTGAGATAGTGCTACTCCCACTAACAACTGTTCCTTGGATCGTGCCTTTATTAGGAGATCGTCCAAGTATGGGATAATTAAAACTCCCTTTTTTCGAAGGAGTATCATCATTTCCGCCATAACCTTGGTAAATACCCTCGGTGCCGTGGAGAGTCCAAACGGCAGCGTCTGGAATTGGTAATGGCAATCCTGTACCACAAATCTGAGGTACTCCTGGTGAGAATTGTAAATGGGAACATGCAGGTAAGCATCCTTGATGTCCAGGGATACCATGTAATCCCCCTCGTCCAGGCTTGCAATAACCGCCCTGAGCGATTCCATCTTGAACTTGAATTTTTTTATGTATGTGTTCAAGGACTTCAAATTTAGAATGGGTCTCACCGAACCGTCCGGTTTCGGTACCACAAATAGTGTGGAATAGTAACCCCGGCCTTGTTGAAGTAGGGGTACCTTGATTATCACCTGCTGGGAATACAGCTTGTGAATTGCCGCTAGCACTGCCTCCCTGTCTGAGGGAGCAATCGGCAAAGCGGATTTTAGGAAACGGCGGGGTGGAATCGCCTCGAATTCCAGCCTGTATCCCTGAGATACTATTTGAAGGATCCAGGGATCCACCTGTGAGCGAACCCACTGATCGCTGAAATTCCTGAGGCGGGCCCCCACCGTACCTGGCTCCGCTTGTGAAGCCCCACCGTCATGCGGCGGACTTGGAAGAGGAAGCGGGGGAGGACTTTTGTTCCTGGGAACCTGCTGTTTGCTGCAGCCTTTTTCCCCTGCCTCTGCCTCTTGACAGAAAAGACCCTCCTTTTCCCCGCTTATTTTTCTGGGATCGAAAGGACTGAACCTGATAAAATGGCGCCTTCTTAGGCTGTGAGGGGACATGGGGTAAAAATGCTGACTTCCCAGACGTTGCTGTGGAAACTAGGTCGGAGAGACCATCCCCAAATAATTCCTCCCCTTTATAAGGCAAAACTTCCATGTGCCTTTTGGAATCTGCATCTCCAGTCCACTGGCGAGTCCATAAGCATCTCCTAGCAGAGATAGATAGTGCACTTACTTTAGATGCCAGCCGGCAGATTTCCCTCTGTGCATCTCTCATGTATAAGACTGAGTCTTTTATATGGTCAATTGTTAACAGGATCGTGTCTCTGTCTAGTGTGTCAATATTTTCTGACAGGTTATCTGACCATGCAGCGGCAGCACTGCACATCCAAGCTGACGCAATTGCTGGTCTGAGTATAATGCCTGAGTGTGTATATACAGACTTCAGGATCGCCTCCTGCCTTCTATCAGCAGGTTCCTTAAGGGCGGCCGTATCCTGGGACGGTAGTGCCACCTTTTTTGACAAACGTGTGAGCGCTTTATCCACCCTCGGGGGTGTTTCCCAACGTAACCTATCCTCTGGCGGGAAAGGGAACGCCATTAGTAATTTCTTAGGAATCACCAATTTCTTATCAGGGGAAGCCCACGCTTCTTCACACACTTCATTTAATTCATCTGACGGGGGAAAAACTACAGGTAGTTTTTTCTCCCCAAACATAATACCCTTTTTTGTGGTACCTGGATGTAAATCAGAAATATTTAACACCTCTTTCATTGCCTCAATCATGCAGCGAATGGCCTTAACGGGCATTAAATTTGACTCATCGTCGTCGACACTGGCGTCAGTATCCGTGTCGACATCTACTTGTGCCACCTGAGATAACGGGCGTTTTAGAGCCCCTGATGACTTTTGAGACCCTTGGACAGGCACGAGCTGAAGACTCGGCTGTCCCACAGTCGGCATGTCGTCAAATTTTTTATGTAAGGAGTCTATACGTGCACTCATTTCTTGCCATAATACCATCCACTCAGGTGTCTGCCCCGCAGGGGGTGACATCTCTGCTAAAGGCATCTGCTCCCCCTCCACATCATTATCCTCCTCAAACATGTCGACACAGCCGTACCGACACACTCCACACACACAGGGAATGTTCAAATAGAGGACAGGACCCACAAAAGCCCTTTGGGGGGACAGAGTAAGAGTATGCCAGCACACACCAGAGCGCTATATATATACAGGGACTAACTGAGTTATGTCCCTAATAGCTGCTTATACTGTATACAGTGCCAATTTTGTGCGCCCCCCCCCCCTCTCTTTTCCCTCTTACTGTACTGTGGAAATGCAGGGAAGAGCCAGGGAGCTTCCTTCCAGCCGAGCTGTGAGGGAAAAATGGCGCCAGTGTGCTGAGGAGATAGGCTCCGCCCCTTTTTCGCGGCCTATTCTCCCGCTTATTTTGGGATTCTGGCAGGGGTATTTACCTCATATATAGCCCCAGGGGCTATATATTGAGGTATTTTAGCCAGCCAAGGTGTTTTTATTGCAGCCTCAGGGCGCCCCCCCCCCAGCGCCCTGCACCCTCAGTGACCGGAGTGTGAAGTGTGTATGAGGAGCAATGGCGCACAGCTGCAGTGCTGTGCGCTACCTTGGTGAAGACAGGATGTCTTCATGCCGCCGATTTTCCGGACCATCTTCCTGCTTCTGGCTCTGTAAGGGGGACGGCGGCGCGGCTCCGGGACCGAACATCAAGGCTGGGCCTGCGGTCGATCCCTCTGGAGCTAATGGTGTCCAGTAGCCTAAGAAGCCCAATCCGGCTGCAAGCAGGTGAGTTCGCTTCTTCTCCCCTTAGTCCCTCGCTGCAGTGAGCCTGTTGCCAGCAGGTCTCACTGAAAAAAACAAATTCTAAGACTATAACTTTATAAGAGCTCAGGAGAGCCCCTAGTGTGCATCCAACCTCGGCCGGGCACGAAATCTAACTGAGGCTTGGAGGAGGGTCATAGTGGGAGGAGCCAGTGCACACCAGGTAGTCTAAGATCTTTCTAGAGTGCCCAGCCTCCTTCGGAGCCCGCTATTCCCCATGGTCCTTACGGAGTTCCCAGCATCCACTAGGACGTTAGAGAAATATATATACATATTGTTTTGTTATGTTGAATAAATGTCATACATGATATCAGCTGCTTATCCAACTAAATATTACTCAGCGCACGGGATCTATACAATTTTACTGTATTTAGTATACCTGCTTGTTCATCTAATAAGCCAATCATGTTGCAGCAACTCAAAGCATAAAAATATGCAAACATGGGGTGAACCGTAATAGATTCCAGATTTGTGGCACGCTTTTCTGTCGATATTAGCCTTCATATTATCTGATGTAGGAGCCAGTAAGTTGTAGCATGTTTAAAACCCACACATCTCAGGAAGCTTTGGCATTGTGGTGTTATCAGGCCCCTTAATGTCAGTTCTGCATCATTCAGATCCCACAGCCTACCCAAGTATTGCTGATGACCATACACATCTCTGTATGGCCACAGTCTACCCATTTTCTTACGTCTTCTTCCAGCATGATAATGTGCCAAGTCACAAAGCACACATAATCTCAAGCTGGTTCCAAGAACATAACAATTAGTGCTTTCTAATGGCCTCTACAATCACCACATATCAATCCAATAGAGCATTTTTGGGGTATAGCGAAATGGGAGATTTGCTGTTATATCCATTTTACAGTGACCAAATAACCCTGGTTATTGCTGGGTCGGGCCTCAGTGTAAAGGAGTCCCTGGCAACAAATTGGATCAATTGACAAAGGAATCCAACCAGGTAGCGAGCAGGGTTGGACCCGAGATACAGAGCAGTGTGAACGGGTAACCCGGGTCGTCAAACCGTGGTCCCGTTCAAACACTATGGAGGGTCGGTTTACTGGCGCTTGGAGATGATGTCATCTCCACGTGCCAGCAGTTGGATGCCCCGGCAATAAGTCATGTCCAGCCTGCAATGTAAACTGTGTTTCAAGCCGCTGTGACACAGCTTGAATCCAGTGTTCACTGACCCAGGGCGGACCCATTAAGATCCAATTGGCAGTGTAAAAAGGGTATAAGAGCGAGCAGATGAAAAGTCAGAAACTACATGATGCTATTGTGTTGATAACACAATACTAGCATTGCCCGTAACCTCTAAAATGTTTCCTGAATTCTGTTTAGCCTATGCCATTAAGAATTCAAGCTATTTTGGGGGCAAAGGGGGGATCCTAGTATAACTAATAACATGGCCACCGAGTTTATATAATATATACATGTATGTAAAATAGAGCTAAAACTAGATGAATAGTAATACCAGGGTTGGATAATAGGGGAGAGGTAAGTAACATTAACGCTTTGCAACTTATAGTCAATTCAGTATCCGGGATAATGCAGCAGAAAAAGTTGTGAGGAAGAGAATACTGGAAAAATGTAGTGACCCCCACACATGTATGGTGATAAGGAAACAATCCTCACATGCTGATGTATATGATATGTGGTACAGTGAGCATATGAGATTGGGTGAAGATCCTCATGCTATGTGAAGGGGTTGAGTATGAAAGCCTATTATCCAGGTTTCCAACAGTCAGGATTCCGACAGAGGCATCCAGACAGTCAAAATTCTGAAGGATCCCTACTCTTACCCCCTCCTCCCGCAGCCTAACGCTAACCGTCACCTCCCGCTGCCTAACCCTAACCCCTTATACTTAACTGGGGTATGGATTTTCATTAGTCCTCTTGCCTACAACTTAGCTCTGTTGGCATTTAAAAAAAGTTTACAGAATGAATTTGCCATTTCTGTGTTACAACCAGGGTTGGACCAGCCTACAGGGGGAAAACCCCCGGTGGGCCCCGTTGTCCACTGTCCGAGTAGTGCCAGATTAAGGTCCACATGGGCCTGGAGCTGAAATGTATGAAGGGCCTATTGTGTGCCTTGATAGGAGGTGTGTCTAGTGCTGCAGTGGCGGTGGTCTAAATAGGTGGTGTGGCCTATGCCATGGGTGCGGCATGGAGGTCATAGCTAGTGCCTACCTTCAACCACTTAACAGTACTCGTCGAAATGGTAATTTTGAAGTGGGGGTATGGGAAATGAAATGAAGGTAATGTAGCGTGTGCCAAAAAAGGGGGAAGGCCACTGAAAAGGAGTGTGTCCTTAGAAGTATATGCATTAGTGTGCCCCCTCCTAGCCTGTATGTGCGTCAGTGTGCCCCCTTCTCTCCTAGTCTGTAAATGTATCAAGGTGCCCCACCTACCCTCCTAGTCTGTATGTGTATTAGTGTGCCCCCCCCCCCCCCCCCAGCCTGTATATGCTGTATGGAAACCCGATGGTCATAAGATCAACGTAGGAATCCCGACTTTTATATATACATGTATGTAAAAAAAGATGCACTACTCCTTCATTTACATCCTTCAAGATGCTCACTCAAAAACGCAAACACAGTCCAAATGCAGCCACAGAACAGATTCAATGAAGAGGGCACTCTCCAAAAGTTGCTTTACACAAAATTACATATTTAATATATCAACTTGTCTTCATCACCACCCCGTAAAAGAAACTGCAAGCTTCTGAGATCCAATAATTATCATGGCAACCATAATACCAATATGCAAATCAATGCCATCTCATCCTTATACTCAGATTAGTTCGTCGACCTCGGTCCCCTCCTGGGCCGCTAGAGACATGCAACAGTGTTAATCAGCCATGCATCAGAAGTCAGTAAAAGAGTGACTTGCGCGCAGAACACCACTTACGCCATCTCAATCTAATCAAATCATACACCTGGCAGCCGGGGGTCCGTGCGTGCATTCCATCGCACTGCACATGCTCACCAGCACTTCCTATATCCTATGGGAACGTCATGCGTTCCACCTGAGCGTTCCACCGTAATGCACATGCTCACCAGCACGTCCGGTGTTACATTCCCTAGTGCGTTCCAGCGCCATTGCTCCTCCTCACTATACATATCTAATGATTATTAGACTCACATCCAGCTGCTCAGAGAGTAGGAAACACTGTAAAGTGCAGTGTGCATGATACAATAAGTGTACACATATACAATCTGCGGGATGTAGTTAAAATGCAGCCACACGGAATCCCGGCGTCAAGACTGACGCTGGAATCCCGAAAGGCGGCATAATGCCGGCATCAAAAAGTTCGGGATCCCGGCATCAAAATCCCAAATGTACTTTTAGCGGGCACGATCGCATCCTGACGCGAGGGTGTGTGTGTATTAAGTGTAGGCATTAGAAGGGAGGATAGGGTGCATGGATGGGAAGGGTATGGAAAGATACCGGGGAAGGTAGGATTAGAGTTAGGCACCAGCAGGGAGGGTTAGGGTAAGGCACCAGCAACGAGGGTTAAGCACCAGCGGGGAGGGTTAGGGTTAGGCACAAGCGGGGAGGGTTAGGGTTAGGCACAAGCGGGGAGGGTTAGGGTAAGGCACCAGCGGGGAGGGTTAGGGTAAGGCACCAGCAGGGAGGGTTAGGGTAAGGCACCAGCAGGGAGGGCTAGGCACCAGCGGGGTGGGTTAGGGTTAAGCACCAGCGGGGAGGGTAAGGCACCAGTGGGGAGGGTTAGGGACCAGCAAGGAGGGTTAAGCACCAGCGGGGAGGATTAGGGTAGGGCACCAGCAGGGAGGGTTAGGCACCAGCGGGGAGGGTTAGGCACCAGCAGGGAGGGTTAGGGTAAGGCACCAGCGGGGAGGGTCAGGGTAAGGCACCAGCAGGGAGGGTTAGGGTTAAGCACCAGCGGGGAGGGTTAGGCACCAGCGGGGAGGGTTAGGGTAAGGCACCAGCGGGGAGGGTTAGGGTAAGGCACTAACGGGGAGGGTTAGGGACCAGCAAGGAGGGTTAAGCACCAGCGGGGAGTTTAGGGGAAGGCACATGCGGGGAGGGTTAGGGTAAGGCACCAGCGGGGAGGGTTAGGGTAAGGCACCAGCGGGGAGGGTTAGGGACCAGCAAGGAGGGTTAAGCACCAGCGGGGAGGGTTAGGGTAAGGCACATGCGGGGAGGGCTAGGGTAAGGCACCAGCGGGGAGGGTTAGGGTAAGGCACCAGCGGGGAGGGTTAGGGTAAGGCACCAGCGGGGAGGGTTAGGGTAAGGCACCAGCGGGGAGGGTTAGGCACCAGCAGGGAGGGTTAGGGTAAGGCACCAACGGGGAGGGTTAGGGTTAAGCATCAGCGGGGAGGGTTAGGGTTAAGCACCAGCGGGGAGGGTAAGGCACCAGTGGGGAGGGTTAGGTACCAGCAAGGAGGGTTAAGCACCAGCGGGGAGGGTTAGGGTAAGGCACATGCGGGGAGGGTTAGGGTAAGGCACCAGCGGGTAGGGTTAGGCACCAGCGGAGAGGGTTAGGGTAAGGCACCAGCGGGGAGGGTTAGGGTAGGGCACCAGCGGGGAGGGTTAGGGTAGGGCACCAGCGTGGAGGGTTAGGCACCAGCAGGGAGGGTTAGGGTAAGGCACCAGCGGGGAGGGTTAGGGTTAAGCACCAGTGGGGAGGGTTAGGCACCAGCGGGGAGGGTTAGGCACCAGCGGGGAGGGTTAGGGTAAGGCACCAGCGGGGAGGGTTAGGCACCAGCGGGGAGGGTTAGGGTAAGGCACATGCGGGGAGGGTTAGGCACCAGCGGGGAGGTTTAGGGTAAGGCACCAGCGGGGAGGGTTAGGGTAAGGAACATGCGGAGAGGGTTAGGGTAAGGCACCAGCGGGGAGGGTTAGGCACTAGCGGGGAGGGTTAGGGCTAAGCACCAGCGGGGAGGGTTAGGGTAAGGCACCAGCGGGGAGTGTTAGGGTAAGGCACCAGCTGGTAGGGTTAGGCACCAGCGGGGAGGGTTAGGGTAAGGCACCAGCGGAGAGGGTTAGGGACCAGCAAGGAGGGTTAAGCACCAGCGGGGAGGGTTAGGCACCAGCGGGGAGGGTCAGGGTAAGGCACCAGCGGGGAGGGTTAAGCTAAGGCACCAGTGGGGAGGGTTAAGGTAAGGCACCAGCGGGGAGGGTTAAGGTAAGGCACCAGCGGGGAGGGTTAGGGTTAGGCACCAGCAGGGAGGGTTAGAGACCAGCAAGGAGGGTTAAGCACCAGCGGGGAGGGTTAGAGTAAGGCACCAGCGGGGAGGGTTAGGCACCAGCAGGGAGGGTTAGGGTAAGGCACCAGCGGGGAGGGAAAAGGTAAGGCACCAGCTGGGTGGGTTAGGCACCAGCTGGGAGGGTTAGGCACCAGCAAGGAGGGTTAGGCACCAGCAAGGAGGGTTAGGGTAGGGCACCAGCGGGGAGGGTTAGGGTTAAGCTCCAGTGGGGAGGGGTAAGCACCAGCGGGGAGGGTTAGGCACCAGCAGGGAGGGTTAGGGTTAGGCACCAGCAGGGAGGGTTAGGGTAAGGCACCAACGGGGAGGGTTAGGGACCAGCAAGGAGGGTTAAGCACCAGCGGGGAGGGTTAGGGTAAGGCACCAGCAGGGAGGGTTAGGCACCAGCGGGGAAGGTTATGGTAAGGCACCAGTGGGGAGGGTTAGGCACCAAAAGGGATGGTTAGGGTAAGGCACCAGGGGGGAGGGTTAGGCACCAGCAGGGAGGGTTAGGGTAAGGCACCAGCGGGGAGGGTTAGGGTAAGGCACCAGCGGGGAGGGCTAGGGTACGGCACCAGCGGGGAGGGCTAGGCACCAGCGGGGAAGATTGGGCACCAGCAGGGAGGGTTATGGTAAAGGCACCAGCAGGGAGGGTTAGGGTTAGGCACCAGCGGGGAGGGTTAGGGTAAGGTACCAGCGGGGAGGGTTAGGGTAAGGCACCAGTGGGGAGGATTAGGCACAAGGGAGGGTTAGAGTAGGGGCCAGTTGAGGGTTACAGTACTTTCTGGGGGGCTGTTGGGATTCTGATGGTCGGGATGCTGCTGTCGTTATTCTGACTGCCGGCATCCCGTCCAACAGTATATCATACTGAATCCCAATCTGCTGCCCTACTATATGTCACGAACGCAAAATGACACAACCGAAAAAATAAAAATTATATAAATAACAAGCTACTTGGTCAGGATTCACATTTAAAAAAATGTCATCACAGAAAGCATCTATAATTAATGTTCTTGTTTAACCCCCTCGGAGCGATAGTATCCAATTTGAAAATATATATATGTGGAGGGGTTGGGTTTGAAATGCCGGTGGTTGGAATACCGACAGCGGCATTCCAATGGTGAGAATCCCGACGGGCAAGGTAAGTATACCAAACCCTCTGTTCCCGTAGTCTAAACCTAACCCTCCCCAGCCCAAAGCCTAACCCTAACCCTCCGTGGTGATGCCCATACTTAACCCCCATTTCCGCAGCCTAAACCTAACCCCTTCCTTCCTGCAGCCAAACCCTAACACTCCCCCTACAGCCTAAACCTAACCTCCCCAACAACCCCCCCCAAATTCCCCCACCCCTCTCCCTCCTTCGGCTTACATTTCCAGCAGTCAGTCATTCGGGATCCCGGCTGTCGGGATGCTGGCATCGGGATTGTGATTTCAGTTGGGATGCCAGCCCTAGCAGTGTCAGGATTCCGGTGTCTATATTGCGACTGTTGGGGTCCCGACGAATCCCGGGAAGCTGAACAACAGAGTGTGGGATGGGATGAAGTGGGAGAGGAAGGGATTTTCTATTTCTCTACATACATACATACTTACATACATAATATACAGATTTATTTTTTTCTTGTAATCTTTATAGAAGCAGTCAAGACCACATAGTGGAGGGAAAGGAAGTCAGGAGACACTGGGCTGGCACAGAATAGGGAGGAGACTGGAGGATGGGAGGCAGGATAGGAGGGACTAGCCTGGAAAGGAGCTTGGAGCATTGGTGGCTGGTCCCAGGGGAGTGGCCAGCTACAGTATTAGCTGTCCATCTAATCCTGGAGAACAGCAGCAGCAGTGACAACAGAGAGATGCTACAGCTACAGTACAGATCCAGCCAGCCACAGCTGCAGCCTCTGTACAGCCCGAATGCCAGCAGCAGCAGCAGCAGCTGTAGTGACATTAGCATAAGGCACTATACAGACTAGCTGCCTCTGTTACGGACTGCTCCGCCCCTGGCCGAAACCCCACCCCCTCTGGCCATGGCTGCCGGGAGCACACTAAACTGCTTCATTTGTACTGGTCCGGGGTGTAGCTGGCATGATGCCCCCGAGTCCAGCCCGCCACTGGTTGCGATGCCCATGCAGAGCTGGTTCCTTGAGCTCCAGCAGAAAAGAGGACAATCTAAGAGAAGCCCCTCCTCTTCAGGCCGTACCGTCTTCATCAGCGGCACTTTAGTCTGGGACGGGGAGGTGCTGTGAGTAGAGAGGAGAGCGGCTCCTCCTCCACCCCTGCTGGCTGGGCAGTCGCGTCACTAAGCAGCATAGCAGCACCGTCCGCTACTAGTCGGGAGGAGGTGCTCGAGGGGACATCGGCCCCTCCTCCCGCTTCTGCCGAGATTTCAATGTGTTTGTGTGTGTGTGTGTGTGTGTGTGTGTGTATATATATACACACACACACATATATTATATATATATATCCTGACGAAGGGGCTGCGTCCCCGAAACGTAGACACTGCAATAAAACAACACTATTAAGAAGTCTCCTGAGTGCCGCCTCATTGTACTGGGTATATGCCAGAGGATCGACTCTGAGAGGAGGGCACCGTAAGCAATAACAACTGTGCGGAGGGGACCGCTGGAGTGCCGGCTCAGTTTGGAGTTATATATATATATATATATATATATATATATATATATATATATATATATATATATATATATATATATATATATATACACAGAAAAAAACATCCGGCACTCTGATAAAAGAAAAAAATGCCTGGGTGCCCTCCAAATGATAATGTAGATAATGCCTGTTTCCTTCGCCGCACAATACCTGAGCCACAGGTTGGGAAGGATACTTTGTCTATATATATATATATATATATATATATATATATATATATATACACACATACACACACACTAGGAAAATGTGTCTTTTTCGGCGACTGCGACATACAACGAGTCAGTGTGACTCATTGTAATGCCGGCAGTTATGGGGTTCCACTGCTGCGGCCTGTGGGCCTATTTTCAATGGGGGGCCTGGAGCTACAGCTCCATCCGCCCCATTGTTAATACAGCTCTGCGTCCGAGGACCTCACCTCCTCTTCTAATGTCAGGTTTTGACAGAACACTCAAATTATACATAGTTACTTTATTACATGGTCCCTTACCTGATAGAGCAAGAACATGAATGAACACGCCATGCACTGTAGTATCCAAACTGTGCACAGGCTATGTCCCCTATAACGGTTAGCCAAGCCTCTGTGGTGGATGGACACACCCCTTAAGAATGAGCCCCTATACTGCCTTCTCCAAGATGGCCCTTCATGCCCCAGTCTGACACAGGCAGTCATTCTTTCCAGGGTTCCAATCATTACTAGATGTTAAAGCAGTCCTAAAGAAAAATATTTTTTTATGTATGTACTATTTTAATTTGTGTAATATACAGCAAAATCCCTTGTACAGTATGTGTAGTGTTAGGAAGCCTTACAATTCTACACAAGCTAAGCAATGGCTTAGATACAGCAAAACTGAATAAATAAAAAGTCTGATGGATATGAGTACTTATTCATCCAAGTGTGAGTGCATCCTTTTATACAATTTTGTGGTTCAAAGTAGTCTGAAAATATTATCAATACCTGTGACATTAAGTTCTATATAAAAGGTCCTCTACAAGATGGTATTTTGGTAACAGACATGTTTACCTTACAGATTTTCTAAATCTTTAATTGTATTGGCTTACTATGTATGTAGATATATGAATATATACTGTATATGAAGGGTAAGGTTATTTTCACTTGAGCACATTATCTATGGCTGATAATCTGTATGGGAGAACATTTTCCACATAAAATTATCTAAGACTTACTCTTTCCCCAGGTGAGCATCATATTTCAAGTTAACACAGTTTTTAAATCACAGATCAAAGCATGTTGAAAATGACATACAGATGTGTCCTCATACACAATAGCTGCAGTGGCACCAAACATCCCATCTTGACTCGCCAGATCCAATTCAACTTGGAAATTTGAATTGTAAGATTTCCAGTTTGCAAAAATGCCTTGAATTGTTTCAGTGTTTCCAGGTGCCTGCATTTCCTGTTACTTCTACCTTGTAGCCTAGTTTATCATTGCTGGGATTACTATTCTCATCAACTTTGAGAGAAACAAACTTCTTCATTATTCAAATGTCAAGATCTGTGTCTGAATGTTACAGTTTCCAAATTAAAAAAAATAGGTTCATACGAACAGTTTAATCCCTAAGATCCCGGTGTTTTCCATTTCAGTGGGTCAGATTCAATTAGCCACAACTGTCAGTCCTAAACTATTCAATTAAGGGTCGCTACCTGTGTGTTAAGCCCAAAAAGGTGCAATTAACACAAATCACCCCTCTCTGCTTTAGGAGCTGCAAGGAAAAAAATTGCTTTAAATGCACCCTCTGGTTCTTAATGTGCATGGTAACACGTAGATTCCAGGCATTTAATGCTATTTCTATGGGTTAACGCACGTCGTTACCAGAGTTTACTGCATAGGGACACTGAATAGCTGAGTGTTAAATCTGGAGCTTTACCCGTTCGGTAAACACCACAGGTAATTGAATCTGCTCCATTAAGTCTCCACACTATATGACAATAGCTTTATTAGGGTATGAATTGTTAGGTCTAAAATGTGAATCCTGCCTAAACAATGTCTTACCTTAAGTGTGTGCTTACATACAAAGAGCGAGACAAATATTATAGTACTACAAAAAGTCAGAGATGCTGAAACTTCGGTATCCTTATTGTGATTGTATACTATTTCCAACAAGGTTATTGCTGATCCTTTTACTCTGTCATTGTTGATGGTCATATAAGTACTTTGTTTCAAAGGAGGTGAGACTAACCTGTGGATTTATTCTAACCACCACCCTCCAAGTACTCTGAGGTATTCAGTGGGCCTCAGGGCTGTAACTACGTGTGTGCCAAGTGGGCCTGGCACACAGCGCAGTTTCCCTGAGGGCGCACGGCCAGCGGCATGCAATGAGTCAAATTGACTCATTACATGCCGCCTCTGCTGTGTGCGCCGCCACCGCGCTGTGGAGGAGAGAGCAGCGGAGAAGGAGGAGGAGGGAGGGGGACTGGAGCCGCAGCAGCGCTATTTCATTGGTAGTAAGCGCCGCTGCAGCTGTCCCCTCTCCTTACGAATTGGCTGCCCGGCGCTGCTGTGGATGCTGGGATGCGGTTCCTACCAATGAAATAGTGCTGCTGCAGCACGGGGAGCCTGTCAGCGAGGAGATGGTAAGTATCTCTCTCTCTCTCTCGCTCTCTCGGGGACACTGTCTGCCATAATGTGTAAAAAGGGGGACACCGTCTGCTGTAATATGTAAAAAGGGGGCCTGGCTGCCGCAATGTGTAAAAATAAGAATTTACTTACCGATAATTCTATTTCTCATAGTCCGTAGTGGATGCTGGGAACTCCGAAAGGACCATGGGGAATAGCGGCTCCGCAGGAGACTGGGCACAAAAGTAAAAGCTTTAGGACTACCTGGTGTGCACTGGCTCCTCCCCCTATGACCCTCCTCCAAGCCTCAGTTAGGATACTGTGCCCGGACGAGCGTACACAATAAGGAAGGATTTTGAATCCCGGGTAAGACTCATACCAGCCACACCAATCACACCGTACAACTTGTGATCTGAACCCAGTTAACAGCATGATAACAGAGGAGCCTCTGAAAAGATGGCTCACAACAACAATAACCCGATTTTTGTAACAATAACTATGTACAAGTATTGCAGACAATCCGCACTTGGGATGGGCGCCCAGCATCCACTACGGACTATGAGAAATAGAATTATCGGTAAGTAAATTCTTATTTTCTCTGACGTCCTAGTGGATGCTGGGAACTCCGAAAGGACCATGGGGATTATACCAAAGCTCCCAAACGGGCGGGAGAGTGCGGACGACTCTGCAGCACCGAATGAGAGAACTCCAGGTCCTCCTCAGCCAGGGTATCAAATTTGTAGAATTTAGCAAACGTGTTTGCCCCTGACCAAGTAGCTGCTCGGCAAAGTTGTAAAGCCGAGACCCCTCGGGCAGCCGCCCAAGATGAGCCCACTTTCCTTGTGGAATGGGCTTTTACAGATTTTGGCTGTGGCAGGCCTGCCACAGAATGTGCAAGCTGAATTGTACTACAAATCCAACGAGCAATAGTCTGCTTAGAAGCAGGAGCACCCAGCTTGTTGGGTGCATACAGGATAAACAGCGAGTCAGATTTTCTGACTCCAGCCGTCCTGGAAACATATATTTTCAGGGCCCTGACTACGTCCAGCAACTTGGAGTCCTCCAAGTCCCTAGTAGCCGCAGGTACCACAATAGGCTGGTTTAAGTGAAACGCTGAAACCACCTTAGGGAGAAATTGAGGACGAGTCCTCAATTCTGCCCTGTCCATATGAAAAATTAGGTAAGGGCTTTTATAGGATAAAGCCGCCAATTCTGAGACACGCCTGGCTGAAGCCAGGGCTAACAGCATTACCACTTTCCATGTGAGATATTTTAAGTCCACAGTGGTGAGTGGTTCAAACCAATGTGATTTTAGGAACCCCAAAACTACATTGAGATCCCAAGGTGCCACTGGAGGCACAAAAGGAGGCTGTATATGCAGTACCCCCTTGACAAACGTCTGAACTTCAGGAAGTGAAGCTAGTTCTTTCTGGAAGAAAATCGACAGGGCCGAAATTTGAACCTTAATGGACCCTAATTTTAGGCCCATAGACAGTCCTGTTTGCAGGAAATGCAGGAAACGACCCAGTTGAAATTCCTCTGTAGGGGCCTTCTTGGCCTCACACCACGCAACATATTTACGCCAAATACGGTGATAATGTTGCACGGTTACATCCTTCCTGGCTTTGATCAGGGTAGGGATGACTTCATCCGGAATGCCTTTTTCCTTCAGGATCCGGCGTTCAACCGCCATGCCGTCAAACGCAGCCGCGGTAAGTCTTGGAACAGACAGGGTCCCTGCTGGAGCAGGTCCTTTCTTAGAGGTATAGGCCACGGGTCCTCCGTGAGCATCTCTTGAAGTTCCGGGTACCAAGTCCTTCTTGGCCAATCCGGAGCCACGAGTATAGTCCTTACTCCTCTCCTTCTTATGATTCTCAGTACCTTGGGTATGAGAGGCAGAGGAGGGAACACATACACTGACTGGTACACCCACGGTGTTACCAGAGCGTCCACAGCTATTGCCTGAGGGTCCCTTGACCTGGCGCAATATCTGTCTAGTTTTTTGTCCACCTTTGGTTTTTCCCAACGGTTCACAATCATGTGGAAGACTTCTGGGTGAAGTCCCCACTCCCCCGGGTGGAGGTCGTGTCTGCTGAGGAAGTCTGCTTCCCAGTTGTCCACTCCCGGAATGAACACTGCTGACAGTGCTATCACATGATTTTCCGCCCAGCGAAGAATCCTTGCAACTTCTGCCATTGCCCTCCTGCTTCTTGTGCCGCCCTGTCTGTTTACGTGGGCGACTGCCGTGATGTTGTCCGACTGGATCAACACCGGCTGACCCTGAAGCAGAGGCCTTGCTTGACTTAGGGCATTGTAAATGGCCCTTAGTTCCAGGATATTTATGTGAAATGACGTTTCCATGTTTGACCACAAGCCCTGGAAATTTCTTCCCTGTGTGACTGCTCCCCAGCCTCTCAGGCTGGCATCCGTGGTCACCAGGACCCAGTCCTGAATGCCGAATCTGCGGCCCTCTAGAAGATGAGCACTCTGCAACCACCACAGGAGAGACACCCTTGTCCTTGGAGACAGGGTTATCCGCTGATGCATCTGAAGATGCGATCCGGACCATTTGTCCAGCAGATCCCACTGAAAAGTTCTTGCGTGGAATCTGCCGAATGGAATCGCTTCGTAAGAAGCCACCATTTTTCCCAGGACCCTTGTGCATTGATGCACTGACACTTGGCCTGGTTTTAGGAGGTTCCTGACTAGCTCGGATAACTCCCTGGCTTTCTCCTCCGGGAGAAACACCTTTTTCTGGACTGTGTCCAGAATCATCCCTAGGAACAGCAGACGTGTCGTCGGAATCAGCTGCGATTTTGGAATATTTAGAATCCACCCGTGCTGTCGTAGTACTACTTGAGATAGTGCTACCCCGACCTCTAACTGTTCCCTGGACCTTGCCCTTATCAGGAGATCGTCCAAGTAAGGGATAATTAAGACGCCTTTTCTTCGAAGAAGAATCATCATTTCGGCCATTACCTTGGTAAAGACCCGGGGTGCCGTGGACAATCCAAACGGCAGCGTCTGAAACTGATAGTGACAGTTCTGTACCACAAACCTGAGGTACCCTTGGTGAGAAGGGCAAATTGGGACATGGAGGTAAGCATCCTTGATGTCCAGAGACACCATATAGTCCCCTTCTTCCAGGTTCGCTATCACTGCTCTGAGTGACTCCATCTTGAATTTGAACCTTTGTATGTAAGTGTTCAAGGATTTCAGATTTAAAATAGGTCTCACCGAGCCGTCCGGCTTCGGTACCACAAACAGTGTGGAATAATACCCCTTTCCCTGTTGTAGGAGGGGTACCTTGATTATCACCTGCTGGGAATACAGCTTGTGAATGGCTTCCAATACCGCCTCCCTGTCGGAGGGAGACGTTGGTAAAGCAGACTTCAGGAACCGGCGAGGGGGAGACGTCTCGAATTCCAATTTGTACCCCTGAGATACTACCTGCAGGATCCAGGGGTCCACTTGCGAGTGAGCCCACTGCGCGCAGAAATTCTTGAGACGGGCCCCCACCGTACCTGAGTCCGCTTGTAAGGCCCCAGCGTCATGCTGAGGACTTGGCAGAAGCGGGGGAGGGCTTCTGTTCCTGGGAAGAGGCTGCCTGCTGCAGTCTTTTTCCCCTTCCTCTGCCCCGGGGCAGATATGAGTGGCCTTTTGCCCGCTTGCCCTTATGGGGACGAAAGGACTGAGCCTGAAAAGACGGTGTCTTTTTCTGCTGAGAGGTGACCTGAGGTAAAAAGGTGGATTTCCCAGCCGTTGCCGTGGCCACCAGGTCCGATAGACCGACCCCAAATAACTCCTCCCCTTTATACGGCAATACTTCCATATGCCGTTTGGAATCCGCATCACCTGACCACTGTCGCGTCCATAACCCTCTTCTGGCAGAAATGGACAGCGCACTTACTCTTGATGCCAGAGTGCAAATATCCCTCTGTGCATCTCGCATATATAGAAATGCATCCTTTAAATGCTCTATAGTCAATAATATACTGTCCCTGTCCAGGGTATCAATATTTTCAGTCAGGGAATCCGACCACGCCACCCCAGCACTGCACATCCAGGCTGAGGCGATTGCTGGTCGCAGTATAATACCAGTATGTGTGTATATACTTTTTAGGATATTTTTTAGAAATTAGCAGTTTTTTATCGGGGGAAACCCACGCTTCATCACACACCTCATTTAATTCATCTGATTCAGGAAAAACTACGGGTAGTTTTTTTACACACCACACATAATACCCTTTTTTGTGGTACTTGTAGTATCAGAAATGTTCAAAACCTCCTTCATTGCCGTGATCATGTAACGTGTGGCCCTACTGGAAAATACGTTTGTTTCCTCACCGTCGACACTGGAGTCAGTGTCCGTGTCTGGGTCTGTGTCGACCATCTGAGGTAACGGGCGCTTTAGAGCCCCTGACGGTGTTTGAGACGCCTGTACAGGTAATAACTGATTTGCCGGCTGTCTCATGTCGTCAACAGTCTTTTGTAAAGTGCTGACGCTATCACGTAATTCCTTCCATAAGACCATCCAATCAGGTGTCGACTCCCTAGGGGGTGACCACTATTACAGGCAATTGCTCCGCCTCCATACCATTTTCCTCCTCATACATGTCGACACAACGTACCGACACACAGCACACACACAGGGAATGCTCTAATAGAGGACAGGACCCCACTAGCCCTTTGGGGAGACAGAGGGAGAGTTTGCCAGCACACACCAGAGCGCTATATATATATATATATATATATATACAGGGATAACCTTATATAAGTGTTTTTCCCTTATATAGCTGCTGTATTGATTTATCTGCCAAATTAGTGCCCCCCCTCTCTTGTTTTACCCTGTTTCTGTAGTGCAGGACTGCAGGGGAGAGTCAGGGAGACGTCCTTCCAGCGGAGCTGTGAGGGAAAATGGCGCTTGTGTGCTGAGGAGATAGGCTCCGCCCCCTTCTCGGCGGCCTTTCTCCCGCTTTTTTAAGGAAAAACTGGCAGGGGTTAAATGCATCCATATAGCCCAGGAGCTATATGTGATGTATTTTTTGCCATCTAAGGTGTTTTTATTGCGTCTCAGGGCGCCCCCCCCCCAGCGCCCTGCACCCTCAGTGACCGGAGTGTGTAGTGTGCTGAGAGCAATGGCGCACAGCTGCGGTGCTGTGCGCTACCTTATTGAAGACAGGACGTCTTCTGCCGCCGATTTCCCGGACCTCTTCTGTCTTCTGGCTCTGTAAGGGGGCCGGCGGCGCGGCTCTGGGACCCATCCATGGCTGGGCCTGTGATCGTCCCTCTGGAGCTAATGTCCAGTAGCCTAAGAAGCCCAATCCACTCTGCACGCATGTGAGTTCGCTTCTTCTCCCCTTAGTCCCTCGGTGCAGTGAACCTGTTGCCAGCAGGATTCACTGAAAATAAAAAACCTATACTTAAACTTTTTCACTAAGCAGCTCAGGAGAGCCACCTAGTGTGCACCCTTCTCGTTCGGGCACAAAAATCTAACTGAGGCTTGGAGGAGGGTCATAGGGGGAGGAGCCAGTGCACACCAGGTAGTCCTAAAGCTTTTACTTTTGTGCCCAGTCTCCTGCGGAGCCGCTATTCCCCATGGTCCTTTCGGAGTTCCCAGCATCCACTAGGACGTCAGAGAAAAGGGGGCCGGGCTGCCGTAATGTGTAAAAAGGGGGACTGGCTGCCGCAATGTGTAAAAAGGGGGACACAGTCTGCCGTAATATGTAAAAAGGGGACATGGCTAACGCAATGTGTAAAAAGGGGGACTGGCTGCCGTAATGTGTAAAAAGGGGGACTGGCTGCCGCAATGTGTAAAAAGGGGGACACCGTCTGCCGTAATATGTAAAAAGGGGGACTGGCTGCCGCAATGTGTAAAAAGGGGGACTGGCTGGCGCAATGTGTAAAAAGGGGGACGCTGGCTGCTGCAATGTGTATAAAGGGGGACACCGTCTGCCGTAATGTGTAAAAACGGGGACGCTGTCTGCTGTAATGTGTAAAAAGGGGACGCTGTCTGCCGTAATGTGTAAAAAGGGGGACGTTCTCTGCCGTACTGTGTAAAAATGGGGGCGCTGTCTGCCGTAATGTGTAAAAAGGGGACGCTGTCTGCCGTAATGTGTAAAAAAGGGGACGCTGTCTGCCGTAATGTGTAAAAAGGGGGACGCTGTCTGCCGTAATGTGTAAAAAAGGGGACGCTGTCTACTGTAATATGTAAAAAGGGGGACGCTGTCTGCTGTAATGTATAAAAGGGGCTCTACATGGTGTAGTGGCGCTACTGTGCAGCGTAATTTGAATAATGGAGACTACTGTGCACCGTAGTATGAATTGCTATTATTTTGTGGCCACGCCCCTTCCCCATGGAGCCACGCCCCTATATATTTTTTGCGCGCCTACAGCGCTCACTGCCCCTATCTTGCATATGGGGGGGCGCCAATGTCGTTTCTTGCACACAGCGCTAAAATGCCTAGTTACGGGACTGGTGGGCCTACATAGGCTCCAAAGTGCAGGAGCTAATGTCCCTAAACCAAATTCCCTGATTGCAGAATATTGACATTTTATAATAGTATAGTAAAGTATAATAGTAATACTATGACGATAATAATAATAATAATAATAATATCAGAATTAAAAAAATACCCAAGTATGAAACCAATTTCAGCCTTGTTCCCAAAATAAAATTATTTTTCAATTGTACATGATATACAGACATGGACAAATTTGTTGGTTCACTTCAATGGAAAAAAAAAGAACCCATATATTTCAGTGATATAACTTGAAATTGACAAAAGTAATGTACATTGTTATTTATTTTGTATCTAGTAGAAATCAGACTTTGCATTTGATGTTTGATTTAACAGAATAATAGAATAAAACAAATGAAAATTACATGGACAAAATTGATGGGACCCTTCACCTAATATTGGTGGTCATTCCGAGTTGTTCGCTCGTTGCCGATTTTTGCTATGCTGCGATTTGTTGCGAATTGCGCATGCGCAAGGCACGCAGGGCGCATGCGATTAGTTATTTAACTAAAAACCTAGCAGTTTTGCTGTGGATCCTGCGGTGCTTTTCAGTCGCACTGCTGATCGGTGAATGATTCACAGGAAAGGTTTCTGGGAGGTAACTGAGCGTTTTCTGGGAGTGTGCTAAAAAACGCAGGCGTGTCAGGGAAAAATGCGGGAGTGTCTGGAGAAACGTGGGGAGTGGCTGGCCGAACACAGGGCGTGTTTGTGACGTCAAACCAGGAACTAAACGGACTGAGCTGATCGCAATCTGTGAGTAGGTCTGGAGCTACTCAGAAACTGCAAAGAATTATTTATTAGCAATTCTGCTAATCTTTCGTTCGCTATTCTACTAAGCTAAGATACACTCCCAGAGGGCGGCGGCCTAGCGTGTGCAATGCTGCTAAAAGCAGCTAGCGAGCAAACAACTCGGAATGAGGGCCCTTGTGTTGTACAACCTTTAGAAGCAATCAAGCACTTCTGTAGCACTCTGTGAGACTTCGGCACCTGTCACCAGCTAGATTGGCCCACTCTTCCTGACCAAAGTGCTGCAGCTGTCCCAGATTTGATGGATGCCTTCTCTAGACTGAATGTTTTAGCTCTTTCCATAAATGTTCCATGGAATTCAGATCAGGGCGCATAGAAGGCAACTTCAGAATAGTCCAATATTTTGTTATTAACCACTCTTGGGTGCTTTTAGTGGTGTGTTTTGGATTCTGTTGGAGGACCATGAGCTCAACTGAGACAGAGTCCATTGTGCACTTCGCAGATTCATGGCACTCAGTACCAGGAGCAGCAAAGCAGCCCCAATACATAACCAAGCCTTCTGTCTGTTTCCCAGTAGGTATCAGTGGCAGTTGTAACAGTGGGGCTGAAGCACAGTCCAAATCTAACAGAGGGGAGCAGGATAACTGAAGCCCAGTAACATCACTTGGGGGATCAGCTCACCATGCTGCGCTCGCCACAGGATTTATTCCCACTCAATGGGTGTCGTAAACATCCAGAGAGTGAGAATAGCCCTGTTGCACAGGGATTCCGGGTGTCGACATTGTCGGGATTTTGTCATCGGTATCCTGAACGCTGTGATCCCGACAGCCGACATTTTAACTGCAACTCGTAGTTCATTTCTTTGAAAGTTAAATTTTGTCTGTGAACATAAAGCTGATGTAACTTAAGCTCCAGTTTTGACTCTTCCGTCTATAGGACATTTTCCCAGAAAAATTCTGGCTTGTCAATATGCATTTTAGCAAATTCCAATATGGCGATTTTATGTCGTTTTTTTCAAAAGTGGAATCTTCCTGCATCTTCTTCCATGGAACCTACTTTTCCGTAGCTTTGTTTTTTTTTTTACCATTCGTACTACTCTTCTGTTTACTCTTGGGGCAGACATGTTCAGGGAGATTAAATGCAGTTCCATAGACTTTAAAGTTCTTAATATCTGCAACGGTAGTCACAGGAACATCGAGCTGTTTATAATTCAATTATTTATGATCTTTTCTAAGGGGTACCAACAAATCAGTCCAAGCCACATCTTTGGAGAATAAGCAATCATTTATCTCTTTTTATTTTCTCTGCTGTATTTTATTACCTAACAAAGGTATGCACATGAGATGGGTTGGGGCTAAGAGGCCGGCGCTGGGGATCCCGGTGGTCAGCATACCAACCCCCGGATCCCAGCAGCAGAATGCTGGCGTGGAGGGGGGCGAGTGCCACAAAGCCGCTTGTGGGCTCGGTGGCTCGCTGCACTCACCACAGGTTCTATTCCCACTCTACGGGTTTCGTGGACACCCAGGGTTGGGAATAGTCCCTGTCAGTCGGCATGCCGACTAGCGGGCTGGTAAGCGGGCGGAATCCTTATATCGGCATGGTGACCGCCAGGATCCCGAGTGACGGTCACATGACCGTATCCCCATGAGACAATAGCTATCAAAATCATCACTTGTCAGGAGGAATTGAGCATTGTTTCAATCAGCTGTAAAAGTACTAACAAATGTATTCACATCTGTACTATATGTACCTAAAACTCACTGAAGAGTACAGAAAAACATGTCAGTTATCCTCAGTGGTGCAAGTAGAAATTTTTTGTTAGTGGTACGAATAGTAAAAATGGGCGTGGTCATGTGTCATGAGGGGGCATGGTCATATGAAACTAGGGGAGTGGCCACATTATGCCACACACCGTAATGCCCATTACACATTATGTCACACACCGTAATGGTTATTACACGTTATGCCACACACCATAACGCCCATTACACATTATGCCACACACCGTAATGGTTATTACACGTTATGCCACACACCATAACGCCCATTACACATTATGCCAGACACCGTAACACCCGTTACACATTATGCTACACACGTAATGCCCATTACACATTATGTCCCACACCATAATGCCTTACATATTATACCACACACCGTAATGCCTATTACATATTATACTACACACAGTAATGCCACTGACACCATTTTATATCCCACACACAAAAATGCCCCTTAGAAATTATATCCCAGTGGTGGGCTGGTGGTGCTGCGTACCACCACCATATTTTTTAATGGTACTTTCAGCACTGGTTATCTTATGCTCAAGTCAATACAGGGCCGGTGCAAGGTTTTTCGGTGCCCTAGGCAAAACTTCAGCCTACTGCCCATAACCACCACCAATACCCCACTTCCCAGCCCTTCAGATGAAAATGTTCCACAGCCACCATTTGCATCAAGTAAAACAAGGATGTTTCTTTCAGAGACATCCTTAGTTTTTTTTTATAGACAGACTCTGTGGCGCCCCCCAGATCCCAGTGCCCTAGACAGCTGCCTAAAGCTGCCTAATGGTAGAGCCATCCCTGGGTCAATAGTAAATACTAGAAAGTAGGGCACCCACCCAATGTCTGTCAAAGTGGTGTTTTTTCCCTATAATCAGAAGAATAATAACATTAAAATTAATATTAGCATGAGAAAGATCACTCTCTGTTTTATCTAATCCAGGATTTTGGCTATAAAATAAAGAGGTAGGGAAAGAGTGTGTGCCTCTCCTACCCACTTCATAGGTTCATTCACTCCTATAGAAATACTCTGAAGTTGATGAGTGCTTTCTCCCACACTGCTTGTGACCTCTTGGTGAGTCAATCATTTCTTCTGCCTCCATCCTTCTTAACAACTGTGCATGTGTAGCAAGCAGCCATCTGACGATTTCTGAGTCATGAAAGCAATATGAAACATTATTACAATGTGTGTGGATTAAATGCGGTACACATCATTCCGAGGTATTTTACCCTTAAATGGCTACATATATTTCAAGCAAAAATAATTAGAATTCCTGGTCATTTCTCTACATACTGGACTTAAAATGTGAGAAAGTCGTTTACACCATAACATAGTGATTTTGTGTGAATGCCTGATTTAGCGAGCCATACACCTTGCTAATTATACCATTTCTGATTCACCGCACAGAACATTCTGTTCTCTATTCACTATTCATGTGTCAGCATATTATTGCCTTAGTAACAGATATTTCACAGCGACTGGTCATTCACACAACATAATGTATTGCCCACATAGCATTAGCATGGCATAGCTATTCCAATGGTTCCAACGTTTCACACTTCAAGCTGCAGTTTCAAATCCACTCAGTATGCACCGAAGCTGCAACATTTTGATATATGACACAAGCAAGAAACAGAATGGAATGATTTTCATTGCCACTGCAGGAAAATGCACAATACTGAGCCACTCTAACTACCCAGAGAATAAAATCCTGCTACTGCTAACAGAATACACAAACAGTAGAAATTTGCTAAATAATGATTATTTAACATAAGACCTCCGATGACATTGACAACACAAATACAATACTATGCTAAAAATACACACTAAACTCTTAAGCCTTATGTACAAGAATCTTGCAGCACTGCAATGTACCAGTGCCATGTGCACACATTTGTCCCTAGAAAGCCGTGTAATCCTCGCATGACATCCAGCATCTCAAAGTACCTTTGCATGGCTAATGTGCTACAAATGGAATAAGAACATTAACAGGCAGTTCCTCCTACCAGTATTTTGAAACACCGCATTTAATCTCTGCATCAGTTCTTCTATAGCCATCTCTGCATTTGTCGATGTTTCACTTGTGACAAGAGAAAAGCTCCACAGAAAGCATTTTCTTCCTTCAGTTACAGAAGCGAATACGGCAGAGCTCCCTAGCACTGCATTTCAATTAGCTCCAGGTCCTAGCTTAACACAAAAGGAGGTGGTAAGTGAGCATACATTCTCTCCCTCCTTTGCAATACTGACGAGTCATTTGCGATTGGAGGCACAGCCATGAGTCTATCGCGTCAGGGTCACTTAAAAAGTTCGCAATGACACTATTCTGCACCATCATGCATCATCCCTCCATTGCAACTGTTTTCCGTTTCAGCATTACTGACTGAGTAAAGGGTTAGAGAATCAAAATCACAGAAAAAAGACCAAAGTGAAATGGCATTTAAAATAATTATGATGTCATCTATACAGTGTCATTGTTTTCTACGCAACGTAATGCAACCTAACCATATCAAGAACAGTATGAGCATATTGTCCCTTTACGGTATCCTCGCACACTTAAAAAATATACTAGTAGGTTAATTGGCTCTCAATAAAAATATTAACCCTAATGTGTATATTTGCATGTGCACCTGTGTTAGGGACTATAGGGTGTCATTCAGACCTATACGCAAACCAAGTCCTCTAGCAGGGAGTCTGCACATGCTTAGGGTGCATTCTGTGCATGTGCAGAACGGGTGCTACGAGCTTGCAGAGGGCCTTCAAGCTGCAGCAGGTCTGGGGGTAGGATGGGGGCGGTACAGGGCAGTGTTTATAAAAATGAGGACAAGGCCTGGCCACGGCTTCCCAGTTCCGCCGTTCATTCTGAGTAAGCTGAGACGCAGCACTCTGATCTGTGACGCTGTGAGGGGGCGTCTGAGGACAGCATTAGGATACATTTTTAGTGCTGCTGCATCCAAACAAGCATCAGCAGGGCCAGACTGCCCGTCTGGCACTTCTGGCAAATGCCAGATGGGACGATGGTCTGGTGGGCCGGGGTGGATGCAGAGGGAGCCAGGAAGGCCATGCGCAGTGCAACTTCCAGCTCTCTGGTCTGCCCGCCCCCATCCCCCCCGCTGTAAAGAAATAAGGGGGCATGCCGCGAGTCCAAGCCCCCCTGGCTCGTGGCACCCCCCTGTGAGCAGTGTCCACGCGCCCCTTTCATGTACGCGTGGATGCCAGGCTGAAAAGTGGCCCCAGTTCCTCCCTGAGCATCAGCGATGAGGACAGCAGTCATCTCTGATTCAGGCCTCTAGATTCTAAACTCCATTGTAGCAGGGACTAAATATTCTCTGTAAAGCACTGCAGAATGTGTGTGTGCTAATTAGATAACTGGTAATGAATACATAAAAATGTATGTTTTCATTCCATAGTTAAGTGGTACCTATACAATAATTCTCCCCTAGTAACAAAATGCTAAATATACCATACTGTACTAGCTGATCCTTATCAGCAGAAATACAGGGGTAATCAGTGGAGGGATATGGATTTGGCTCAATCTAAACCTTTAAATACAGCACCAGTTTAGCCTAGTGCAGGGTGTCTGATGTGTATTTGCTAAGGAATGCAACTGAATAATTTGACGGCAGATAAGAACCAATCTCCAATCTAATCTGCCCTTTTTTACCTTCTGGTAACCTCAACCCTATTTGATCCCTATAAGAGATATGGGTCTGGGACTCAGGGTCGACAACAAAAAGGTCGACACACCTTAGGTCGACACCAATTGGTCGACACACCTTAGGTCGACATGGACAAAAGGTCGACATGGACAAAAGGTCGACATGATTTTTTTATGTTTTTTTGGTGTCGTTTTCTTCGGAGAGTGACCGGGAACCCCAATTAGTGCACCGCTTCGCTCGCCATGCTTCGGGCATGGTGCCTTCGCTCCGCTTCGCTCAGCACAGATTACCGTTCCAATCGTAGTCCACGTGCATCGTTAAGTATGAAAGGTTCCAAAAAAGAAAAAAAAACATAAAAAACTCATGTCGACCTTTTTCCATGTCGACCTTGTTCCTGTCGACCTTTTGTCCATGTCGACCTAAGGTGTGTCGACCAATTGGTGTCGACCTAAGGTGTGTTGACCTTTTTGTTGTCGACCTGGAGTCCGGATACCAAGAGATATACCACTCTTGGGTGTGCGGTTACACTCTGATATACACGTCATGGTGTGCACTGGCTCAACCACCCAAGGTGTACGCATATAAAGCGTGATGGCACACCCAAGAGTGGTATACTGTAGTTATCTTACAAAATGGCCCCTGTTGTGACAAAATAGGGTGAAACAGATAAGAATAAGAGGAATAAATAGTTCAGACCAGGCTGTTAAATTTTAATTATTTTAATGAATAAACATTTATCTGGATAATAGTGTAAGTGAATAAAATAGTTGATATTTTTCTGTCAATTTAAATTTCAACCACCCAAATCTAACTCTCTCTGCACGTTACATCTGCCCCACCTGCACTGCACATGGTTTTGCACAATTGATAACTTTTTTGGTTTGCTAACAAACCTGAATAAAGCCCAAATACTATAACTGTAGCTGTGAGTACGAGTCTCAAAATTTCACCATCAGTATTAAGGTCAAATCACTAGGGTGACGGTGGGGGGCAATCCACAGTATTGAGGAGGGAGAAAACATGTCAAGCAAGTCAGCCTCAAATGACGTACAAAGGTAGTAATGAGGGAGAATATCAAAGGACACATTAAGCTACGTGAGTTTCTTGATAATATTTAATGAGATTGGGAACATCAAGCTCTCTGTGTATGTGGATTTAAAGAACATTCATAATTTCACTCTGGGTTTCCAACACGACCATATAAACAATGAGATAGCCTGCAGGAGATTTTTAAGTACGATGAAAATAACAGGGATCAGAAAGGTTTGCCACAGATGCAAAAGCTTGGGGACTATAGCAATTTTAACCACAGCCATGTGGTCAAACAAGGAGATAATTTGCTGTTTCCATTAGGAAAGGTCTATCTTTAAGTTAACAAGACCAGAAAAGTTGGTAGCATGTAACCTGGTATACGACTTGGTGAGACACATCCTGAGATATAGGAGTTTTTGAGGTTGCCAATGGAAGTCAAAGTTAAGTTTGATGGCTTGCAAAGTGTCTGTGGATAGGTTTAAGGGTATAATCTCAGTATTTTACTCTATCTTAGGTAAGTTTGGAAGCCAAATGTGGCACATGGAGAAGGTGAGAAGAACATCATTAGCGTGCAGGGCAATGTTATGACCACAGTTGCCAACCGTAATTTCCAAAATGTCAGGGTTATTACTTATATGACGTGTTCCATCAGGAGTACAAATATCATGAGCAATCCTGACTGTTGCCATTGGTGGTCTGGAAAGCATTGGCTACAAACTCAATAGCAAGCACTGATGCAGCAGGGTTGTGGTACAATGCTGCCACTACTCTATGCTTCCCGAATCCTCATACTCACCAGCATTTGTTGTATAAATGGCAAGGCCACTCTATAAAAGACTTTCTGTATAACAAGGGCCACCATCATAGCCCTTGTTGTACAGAAAGTAAACTTTGCAATTAGATGTGTTATTCTCCTTGCATTGTCAGGCACATGCTGGTTGGGAACGAGGCCCACATGGTCAGTCAAATAATGTCAGATAACAATCTAACTTCTAGAATTTTCTGAAATAACTTGAAAACTACTGTACATTTAAGAGAATTATCAGTCTATAACTATCAGCGTGGGAAGGCCAGTGCCAAATTTTGGAATAACTACTGTTTCAGCATTTTTATTATTATTATTATTATTATTATTACAGTTCCTTATATAGTGCAGCATATTCCTTGGACAAGTCCCATCAAGCTTCTTATCTAATGTAGAGAGATGAACAAGCCAACAAACGTTGAGCCAGGGAAGTCATAAAGGCTTTATAATAGGGAGCAGCAAAACTATCTGGCCCTGGGGCTGATGTTCGTTTGAGAAAATGTACAACTCAAATTCAACTACCCTTTTTAAAGTCTCTCACATGATCTTTCAGCAGCAGCCATTCTCAGATGGACCTCTGCTTCCTAGTTTCCTCCCTCAGTGCCTGCCGTCCTGCCAATCACTGTTGATCGAGCAGCCAGCTGGCACCCCTCCCCCCCCCCCCCAATCAGTGGCTGCAGAGATAGTTGCTTCTAGGAAATGTTCAGTGGTTCCAGCCCAATTAGGGCTAAGGTATATACACTTTATGCAGCTTCTATAATGCACCTACTCCATATAGTATATTTACTAAGGTCCCGATTTTGACCGAGATGGGTTTTTTTTTTCAAAGTGTCATCTCGGGAATTTACTAAACTCAAATCACGGCAGTGATGAGGGCATTCGTATTTTTTTGGAAGTCCAAGTAAAAAAATACGAATGAATACACCATCGGTCAAATACGCCTGTAATTTGGTAGAACTCGGTCACTTACTAAAAAGTGTAATTCACAAACACTGCCGACAATAGCCAAACACTGCCGTGAAAATATACCAATCGTGAAAAAGTGCTTAAATAAAACAGACCTGCTTTTTTTTACCGTGTTCTGATAGGCATGCACGGATCCATGAGATCCATGCATGTTTATCAGTGGGAAGGGGTGGGAAAGTGTTAAATTTGCCACAAAAAAAATGCGTGGGGTCCCCCCCTCCTAAGCAAAACCAGCCTTGGGCTCTTTGAGCCGGTCCTGGTTGAAAAAATATGGGGAAAAAATTGACCAGGGATCCCCCATATTTAATCAACCAGCACCGGGCTCTGCGCCTGGTCCTGGTTCCAAAAATACGGGGGACAAAAAGCGTAGGGGTCCCCCGTATTTCTGAAACCAGCACCGGGCTCCACTAGCCAGATACATAATGCCACAGCCGGGGGACACTTTTATATTGGTCCCTGCGGCCCTGGCATTACATACCCAACTAGTCACCCCTGGCCGGGGTACCCTGGAGGAGTGGGGGCCCCTTCAATCAAGGGCCAGGGGTGAAGCCCGAGGCTGTCCCCCCCATCCAAGGGCGGCGGATGGGGGGCTTATAGCCTTTTTGTCAAAATTTGAATATTGTTTTTAGTAGCAGTACTACAAGTCCCAGCAAGCCTCCCCCGCAAGCTGGTACTTGGAGAACCACAAGTACCAGCATGTGGTGGAAAACCGGGCCCGCTGGTACCTGTAGTAGTACTACTACTAAAAAAATACCCCAATAAAAACAGAAGACACACACCTTGAAAGTAAAAGTTTAATTCATACATCCACACCTCCAAACATACATACTTACCTATGTTCACACGAGGGTCGGTCCTCTTCTCCATGTAGAATCCATGGGGTACCTGTTGGAAAAATTATACTCACATAATCCAGTGTAGATCGGTCCTCTTCTGTTCTATTTGTAATCCACGTACTTTGCAAAATAAAAAAACGGACACCCGACCACGCACTGAAAGGGGCCCCATGTTTTCACATGGAACCCCTTTCCCCGACTGCCAGGAACCCCCCCTGACTTCTGTCTAAGAGGGTTCCTTCAGCCAATCAGGGAGCGCCATGTCGTGGCACCCTCCTGATTGGCTGTGTGCTCCTGTAGTGTATGTCAGGCAGCACACGGCAGTGATACAATGTAGCGCCTATGCGCTCCATTATAACCAATGGTGGGAACTTTGTGGTCAGCGGTTGACCGAAAGTAACCTCACCGCTGACCACTGTTCACCTTTGTGGTCAGCGGTTGACCGAAAGTAACCTCACCGCTGACCCTGTTCACTGCATAAGTAGAGGCGCAATCCCAGCGCTTAGATATGATGTCATCTCCAAGTGCCAACAGAGGTATGCCCTGGCAATATCCCAGGTCCAGCCTGTAATGTAAACAAGGTTCAAGCCACTGTGACACGGCTTGAAACCCGTGTTCAGTTTCCCAGGCTGGATCCGGGATTTAGGTGTAAATAGACGTTTTGGTAAGAACTTACCGTTGATAACGTCATTTCTCTTATGTCCACAGGATAACATTGGGATATGCCGAAGCGACAGCGGAAATGGCACCAAATGGTCACGAGCTTTCTGGCCTCCCAGGATGCATCGGGGCTTCACCATATAATCCGGCACAATGACTCAGTCAAATCAGTTCTTTCCACAGCGATTAGGCAGGAGCATCAGGTAGAAACCTATTTAGGAGATAAGAACACACATGCACACCCTTCCATACAAGAGGGAAGAGGTTTAGTGATTGTCAAGATCCTCAAATCAGGTGCGTCAGGGTGGGACCCCTGTGGATACCTGTGGACATAAGAGAAATTACGTTATCAACGGTAAATTCTTACAATAACGTCTATTTCTCTGGCTGGGTCCACAGGATTATCCACAGGATAACATTGGGATTCCCAAAGCCAGTTTTAGTGGTGGGGACGCTCCTGATTACACAGGAGGACCTTTTGCCCGAAGTCTGCGTCATGAGAGGCAAAAGTATCCAAGGCATAATGTCTGATGAATGTGTTTATGGGAAGACCATGTGGCTGCCTTACAAATCTGTTCTGCTGAAGCACCCTTTTGTGCTGCCCATGAAGGACCTACCTTACGTGTAGAGTGAGCAGAGACATTAGCCGGAGTAGGGAGATCTGTATGAGAATAAGCTTCTGATATTACCATTCGGAGCCATCTTGCCAGCGTCTGTTTACTAGCAGGCCATCCTCTTCTATGAAATCCGTAGAGGATGAAGAGAAAATCTGTTTTTCTGATGGCACTAGTGCGATCTATGTAGATTCTTAATGCTCAGACTACGTCCAGCGACGCTTCTCCCGCAGAAAGTCCCGATACCTGAAAAGCTGGGACTACAATCTCTTCATTAAGGTGAAACTTTGAAACCACCATCGGAAGATAACCAGATCTAGTTCTGAGAACTGCTCTGTCTGGAAAAAAACTTAGGAAAGGAGACTTACACGATAATGCTCCTAAATCTGACACTCTTCTGGCTGACACCATTGCCAGTAGAAAAAGTACTTTAGCAGTTAACCATTTAAGATCTGCTCTCTTAAGTGGTTCAAACGGAGGTCCATGGAGGAACTTAAGAACTAAATTCAAATCCCAGGGAGCTGCAGGAGGAACAAATGGAGGTTGAATATGTACAACTCCCTGAAAGAAAGTACGTACATCCTGTAAATCAGCAATCTTTCGCTGAAACCATACAGTTAACGCCGATACTTGAACTCTCAAGGAAGCTACTTTCAAACCTTTATCCAATTCTGCTTGAAGGAAATCCAAAATCCTGGATACTTTAAAAGATCTTGGATTCAAACTTTTTTCAGTACACCAATGAATATAGGCTTGCCATATTCTATGATACACACGAGCTGAAGAAGGCTTTCTTGCTCTAAGCATAGTTTGGATTACTTGTTTTGAAAATCCTCTAGCTTCTAAGATAGAGGTTTCACCAGCCATGCCGTCAAAGACAGACGATCCAGATGACTGTGACAACAAGGACCCTGCATTAGCAGATCTGGACGTTGAGGGAGCAGTATCGGTGCTTCCACAGACATTCTCAGATCTGTGTACCAATGCCTTCTTGGCCAAGCTGGAGCTATTAGAATTATTGCTCCCTTTGCTTGCTTTATTTTTCTCACTTCTCTGGGTAACAAGAGATATTGGAGGGAACAGATGTAGACAGTGCATCTACAAGGACCGCTCCTGGATCCTTTGTTCTCGATCCGTACCTCGGAACTTTGTTGTTTAGTCGAGACGCCATGAGGTCTATCTCTGGTAGACCCCATCTGTTCACTAGTGTCTGAAACACTTCTGGGTGTAACGCCCATTCGGTTTCCTGAATGGTGTGTCGACTGAGAAAATCCGCTTCCCAGTTCAGTACACCCTGGGACAAACACTGCCGACAATGCTGAGAGATGGTGTTCTGCCCATCTTAGAATGGGAGTTACTTCCTCCATCAATCTTTTGCTGTGAGTTCCTCCATGATGATTGAGGTACGCTACTGCTGTCGCATTGTCTGAGCGAATCTGGACCGGTCTTCCTTGCAGACTGTCCTTTGCCTGAACTAGAGCCATATAAATGGCCCTTATTTCCAACAGATTTATTGGCAGGAGACTTTCCCTTACGGTCCATTTTCCCTGGAACCAAAGGCTTCCAAGTACCGCACCCCAGCCTTGCAGACTGGCATCTGTTGTCAGGACTTGCCATTCTTTTATCCAAAAGGGTCTCCCCTTGTTTAAATGGTCTGTCTGTAGCCACCACGCTAGAGACCTTTTTACGTTTACTGGAACCTTTATTATCTGTTTTTTTATCGTCTGATAATTTCCGTTCCATTTGGTCAGAATAAGGTGCTGTAGAGGTCTGGAGTGGAATTGCGCATATTCCACCATGTCGAATGTTGATACCATCAGACCCAACAGTCGCATTGCTGCATGGACTGACATTGTCTGGGCGTGCAACGCTTCCTGAGTCATGACCTGCACCTTGACTATCTTTTTCTCTGGTAAGAGGACTTTCCGTAGGTCTGAATCCAATATGGCCCCCAAATGAACCATCCGCTGTGACGGATTCAGAGATGACTTTTCCCAATTTATGAGCCACCCATGTCTCTGTAAACAAACTATTGTCTGTTGAAGATGGCTCAAAAGTAACTCCTGCGAATGTGCTAGGATTAATAGGTCGTCGAGGTATGGGAATATTCTTATCCCCTGCTTGCGGAGACAAGCTGCCATAACCACCATAATCTTGGTAAACACCCTGGGTGCTGTTGCTAGCCCAAAGGGCAAGGCTTGGAACTGAAAATGTTCCTGAAGGATGGCAAACCTGAAGTAGCACTGATGAGACCGTGCTATAGGCACATGTAGGTAAGCATCCTCTGAACTAAAACTCTGTGACTGATCATCATACGCAGTATTTGAATATACTGTATCATCATCTGTTGTATCATCTTTTGTAGTCTTCCACATAGACGCATCTGTCTTAAGGCCTGTACACACTGGTCGATATATCGGCCGTTCTCTTGAACGGCCGATATATCGCGGGACCGTCGGCCAGTGTGTACGGCCAATACGTCTGTGAACTCCGTCGTTCGCACACGTATCGCGTCGGCCGCGCAGCACAGCCAACGGCCAATATATCTACAGATATATTGGCGCGTCGCTGTGGGTGTACGGGGCGGTCGGCCCCGCATGCCGGATTCAAACTGCCCCCACATACATGCAAGAGCATCGCACGGCGGGGATGCTTTTGCATGTTTAGAGTAGCCCTCTGCCTGTGCAGCCTACCTGCGAAGGCAGACAGCTACCCGCCATGTTAAGGGTCGCAGTGGCTGCGTGTGACGTCTTGCAGCCGCCGCCTGCTCCGGAAGACCCTAAAACGGAGCATCAACGCGCACAAAATGTGATATCGATGCCCCAATCCAGCCCCCCTCCAGGTCTTAAACTGTGTTCTGAAGAGAACGCAGCTTAAGACCTTGCACATGCACGTACCGACGTACACGCATGCACAGATGTGCAGAAATTGCTTCATAGCAATAATAGCACATCAGCGTCAGGGTCAGAATCGGACCCTAAATGTGAACCTTTGGCTCTTTGCATTCCATCACAAGCACAATAAATGCTCACTGCTAAATTTTCCTTTATTTGGTGTCCTACACCTAATAAAATATCTTGCATTTTCATCACTAAGCTCTACTCTCTCTTTTACCAGACTAATTACCGATGTTCCAACTTTTGCAATAGACTTAGTTAAATGGTGGTCCTTAAAAGGGATCAGTACAGGATCCTGCCGGTCAGGAGACAGACGCCGGGAGCCCAACAGCCGGGATCCAGGCGGCGAGCGCAGCGTGTCCGCTCGTCACGCTTCGGGTTCTATTCCCCTCCGGGTGGTGGCGTGGACCTCTTTGTTAGCTCCTATTGATGACAAGGGATGGTCAACCATTAGGATGATGGTACCTGGAACCGTCTAAGCTTCATACCCTATTTCCATCGACTCCCTGGCGCAGTTGTCAGCATTCTGACCGCCGGGATCCTGACCGCCGGGATATTAACTACATCCCCTTCCTAGGGGCCATCTGCTTAGACTTTTTGTTTTGTTTATTTTTGTTTTCTGAGTACCATGCTGATATTACTATTTACAATGTTTTAGCGCAATGGAATTATGTATATCATTTTATTGTATAGCTGTTTATTAAAAATGATAATAAAAATCATTAAAAAAATATCAATTTTCCACTAATTAGCACTAGTCCTTTCCTCATATACTCCTACATACACACACATACATACTATTACAAGGTTCAAAGACTGCTTCCATCATTTGAAATGGTTTTACCTTGACTATGGGCATAATCTCCCATCTCCTGCTTGGACTCAAAAATATTGGCTTTTCCCTGACATGGTCGCATCTGATGCAATCTGTCAGAAATCTCCCTGTGCTTCCGGTCTCTCTGCTTCCTGACCCCACCCCCTTCCTCCCAGTGCCTGATGCGATGTCCATCACTGGTGATCGGTCAGCCCGGCAGCACCCCCCACCCAGTGGCTGCAGATATTAGCAGCCGCTGGGGATATGTAAAAAAAAAAAAAGCAGCCCTCACCTTCCCAAAGGAGCTGTAGAAAGAATCAAGTGCTGAGAACTGAAGTTGCAATGGTCATGATGTTATGCTCATCGATGGCCGCAATGTTCTGACCATTGATGTTTGTGTGCCAAATTTATTTATTTTTTAAATAAATAAAAAATTGCATTGGGCAAACTAAATAAATGTTCTTAATCTAATTCAATCATACAAATAAAATCACAATTTCTAAGCGGCTTTTGGAAAATAGTTAAGTGGTTAAGAAGCTGAAAATAATTGTGGAAATGGCATTTAAGTATTATTATTATCCTTTATTTATTTGGAGCCACAAGGGTTCTGCAGCGCCCAATTATGGAGTACATATGGACATAATCAAAACAGGAAAACAGTGATTTACAGTTGAAGACAATATAGGACAAGTACAGGGTAACTAAATATAACTACATCAGCAGATGACACTGAGATAAGTATCAAGGTGACCAAAAACTGCAGGATTTGGGCAGTTGAGGATTATTAAAGTAAGAAAAGGATAAGCACATGAGGGAAGAGGGCCCTACTTGTGAGAGCTTACATTTTAAAGGGGAGGAGCAGACAGACAGGGGTGACACAGATGGGGTAGACCGAGCATGGAACAGAGGGTTAGGATGAGATCTGGCTGGGTGTGGTAAAGAAGTGGGTCTTAAGAGCTCGTTTGAAGTTCTGTAGAGAGGTGGAGAGTCTGAGGGGGAGAGGTAAAGAATTCCAGAGTAAGGAAGCGGCACGTGAAAAATCTTGGAGATAGGAGTGGAAGGAAATAATCAGAAGACAGGAGAGTCGGTGTGCATTAGCAGAGCGAAGAGGAAGGGTGGGAGAGTAAAGGGAGATAAGGTCAGAGATGTAAATGGGAGAGGAGTGGGTGAGTGTTTTGTAAGTGAGTGTGAGAAGTTTGAACTGGATTCTAAAAGGGAAGCGAAGCCAGCGAAGGGCTTGTAGGAGAGAGGAGGTGGATGTAGTGCGTTTGGTGAGGAAGATGAGCCGGGCTGCAGCAATGAGGATAGACTGGAGTGGAGAGAGGTAATTGTCAGGGAGGCCAGTCAGGAGGAGATTACAGTATTCCAATCTGGAAATGATCAGTGAGTGGATAATGGTCTTGTTGGCATCCTGGGTGAGAAAGGGTCTGATCCTGGAAATATTTGAGATGAAAATGGCAGGTTTGTGAGAGGTGCTGAATGTGTGGTTTGAAGGAGAGGGAGGAGTCAAGGATTAAGCCAAGACAGCGTACTTGGGAGCTAGAGGAGATAGTCGTGCCATCAATGGATAATAAGATTGTGGGAGGTGAGGTTGTGCGGAAGGGTGGGAAGATGATCAACTCAGTCTTGGACATGTTGAGTTTAAGAAAGCGCTGGGACATCCGGGAAGAGATAGCAGAGAGACACTTGGAGGTACGAGTGAGGAGAGCCAGGGAGAGATCAGGGGAGGAAAGGTAGATTTGAGTGTCATCAGCACAGAGGTGATATTGGAAGTTAAAAGAACTAATGAGTTCACCTAAAGAGGACGTATAGAGAGTGAAAAGAACAGAACCTTGGGGGACACCAACAGTTAGTGGAAGTGGGAGAGGTAGTGTCATGAGAGGAGACAGAGAAGGAACAATCAGAGAGGTAGGAGGACAGCCAGGAGAAGGCAGTATCACGCAGTCCAAGAGAGTGAAGGATTTGCAGAAGGGGAGGGTGTTCTATAGTGTCAAAAGCAGCAGAGAGGTCAAGAAGAATAAGCAGATGGAGGTTGTATCATTTTAAGACCAATGCTGCAGACAGCAGTCCCCATTATTCTCAACAACCACTGCGATCTAGCTCAACTGTCCTAGCTCTATTAGCCGCAGTAGCATATTTTGCAAAACATGTATCTTCAGATCCCTCTACAGCAGCTGGACTGAGGCACATGCATAGCACGACAACGATGCATGTGCAGTAGCTTCCTGCAGGGCATCAATTAAGGGAGATTTTTGCTGCTGTATTAAGCTCTTTTTGAATACACTGTCCCAGCAAGCAAAGATTAAAAAGCAACTCTAATAAATCAGAGATTGCAAATTGCTTTCTGTACACTAGGGGTTATTCAGGTTTGTTAGCAAACCAAAACAGTTAAACAACAGGACAAAACCATGTTGCAATGCAGGTGGGGCAGATGTAACGTGCAGAGAGATCGAAGATTTGGGTAGGTTATATTGTTTCTATGCAGGGTATGCTGCTTAATTTCTACACTGCAATTTAGATTTCAGTTTGAGCACACCCCACCCAAGTCTAAAGGTGCATAAACACGGTGTGATTTGAACTACAGATATGGACAATATAGTCCATATCGGTAGAAAACATAGTACATATCGCACCGTGTGTACACAGCTTGCGATGCCGATGCGCGCTCCCGCAGGGTCAGTATCGCAATAAAAAATAGACTGTGCAGGCAGGTCAATTTTGACTAGAAAGTCTAGTTTCTAGTCAAAATTGTATATAGTCAAATTGGACATAGCCAAAATTGCACCGTGTGTATAGTCAATATCGGTGTTTCTAAGCTCCGGGGAGTTCAAGGGTAATCACAAAGTCAAAATCGGCCTTTAGGCAGGATCGTACAGTGTGTATGCACCTTAACGGTCTCTGCACATGTTACATCTACCCCACCTGCAGTGCAACATGGTTTTGCCCAATTGCTAGCTTTTTTGGTTTGTTAACAAACCTGAATAAGGCCCACTGTTTTGAGCGGGACAAACCCCTGAACACTACTGGCAGCAGGGACAAGAATCAAGGCTGCCACCACTGCAGTACTCAATAATCTAGCCTGTCACATCTATATTTTCGATATTCTATATACTTTCCTCAAACTTCTATAAATCCCTTTAAAAGTGGATTGTAAGGCTAACTTCCACAGCAATAAAATAAGCACATATTTGTCTTTCAATTATTGTACACCATCCCACAACAGCAGCTTACGGTTATAACTAATCAGGTAAGTTTTGTCACGGAATTCTCAAGACCTATTGATGGAAAGTAGGCCTGACTAGCTAATAAACAAGAAATTATTATACACACTGCTGCACTTCAATAGAGTTGCATCCAAATCCACTGTAAATGGAGCATACACGGAGAATACACAACACTTGATTCCTGTTTGGCTGCTTACTGTGGAGTTTGAGCACACAAAGTAAAAACTCAAAGTGCAAGAAACCATAGCATGTATCCCTGAAGCCCATTAAGGTAACAACGATTTGGGCTACTGGCTTTCACTGAGGAAAAAGTATTTGTATCTTCCCAGGTTATCAGACATGCCTCACTAAATGTAGTGCTGTGTATACTAAACAAAATTCTTGATCATTAATTGCTCATCAATGGACCTAGTGAGCGATTACAGAATAGAATCTGGAGGAAACAGATCAGCAAATAAATCCGAAAAGTGTCAGATGACAAAAGTAATAAAATATATGAAAGTACTATAAGGCTTCTCTAAAAACACGAAACAAACCCAAAAGTCACTTACCTCTAGTACATTTCTTAATACTTCTACTGAAACACAGATTTAGTGATGTATTGCACATGCTGAAAATACCAGTGGAAAACAAACTGATGAAGCCATAGGAAGCAAATCCAACAGCTGTTTTCAGCTGCTTCCAGCTCAGCTATTAATAAAGCCATGCTTCCAAGTTTACAACTATAACAAAATATTAGCATTTATCCTTATAACAAACATTGGGCCTAACTCAGACCTGATCACAGCAGCAACATTTTTCTCTAATGGGCAAGACCATGGGGGTAATTCCAAGTTGATCGCAGCAGGAATTTTGTTAGCAGTTGGGCAAAACCAGGGCCCTCATTCCGAGTTGTTCGCTCACAAGCTGCTTTTAGCAGCATTGCACACGCTAAGCCGCCACCTACTGGGAGTGAATCTTAGCTTATCAAAATTGCGAACGAAAGATTCGCAATATTGCGAAAAGACTTCTATGTGCAGTTTCTGAGTAGCTCGAGACTTACTCTTCCAGTGCGATCAGTTCAGTGCTTGTCGTTCCTGGTTTGACGTCACAAACACACCCAGCGTTCGCCCAGACACTCCTCCGTTTCTCCAGCCACTCCCGCGTTTTTACCAGAAACGGTAGCGTTTTTTCACACACTCCCATAAAACGGCCAGTTTCCGCCCAGAAACACCCACTTCCTGTCAATCACATTACGAACACCAGAACGAAGAAAAAACCTCGTAATGCCGTGAGTAAAATTCCTAACTGCATAGCAAATTTACTTGGCGCAGTCGCAGTGCGAACATTGCGCATGCGCAATTGGCGGAAAATCGCTGCGATGCGAAGAAAATTACTGAGCGAACAACTCGGAATGACCACCCATGTGCACTGCAGGGGAGGCAGATATAACATGTGCAATCTAATTTGCAGTGTAAAAATAAAGCAGCCAGTATTTAACCTGCACAGAAACAAAATAACCCACCCAAATCTAACTCTCTCTGCACATGTCATATCTGCCTCCACTGCAGTGCACATGGTTTTGCCCAACTGCTAACAAAATTCCTGCTGTGATCAACTAGGAATTACCCCCCATGTGCACTGCAGGTATGGCAGATATAACATGTGCAGAGAGAGTTAGATTTGGCTGGGTTATTTTGTTTCTGTGCAGAGTAAATACTTGCTGCTTTATTTTTACACTGCAATATGGATTTCAGTTTGAACACACCCCACCCAAATCTAACTCTCTCTGCACATGTTATATCTGCCTCCCCTGCAGTGCACATGGTTTTACCCATTAGAAAATTTTTTGCTGCTGCGATCAGGTCTGAAGTAGGCCCGTTAACCTAATCATTGCAAATGCCTGATTAATAGACACAGACTACAATATGGTTAACATATTTGAAAGGCATTTTAAAATATTTAGTCATGTTGTAACTTTCTATTACTCTGACATTCTTTTAAAAGTTTGTACACATGACATTGGATGTTTCTGAAGAGGTGTGTATATTATGTAGGAGGAGTGGGTTAAAATCGAATAAACTTTAGACTTACAGCATTGTGATTCACTATAACCCCCCTAGGCCTTTACTGCTGAAAATTGCGCCATTAACAAAGAACAATCAATATGAACATTCATTTAAAAAAAAAAAAAAATTGCCAATGAAACCATTCCGACATTATGTAAGATTAGCCTGGCATGAAACAAAAACACACACACACACATATATATATATATATATATATATATATATATATATATATATATATATATATATATATATATATATATATATGTACATACATACACACACACACACATACCCACAAACCCACAATTCCTCATAGAAAACATGGCACTCAGAGACTTGTATAGAACACCATAGGTGATGTATTGTACGATCGATGTTTCGGGCTACAAGCCCCTTTATCAAGATCACACTTTTGCTTGATGTGATCTTGATAAAGGGGGTTGTACCTGGAAACATCGATCGTACAATACATCACCTATGGTGTTCTATACAAGTCTCTGAATGCCATCTTTTCTATGGGGAATTGTGCATTATTCAAGTGGATGCAGCACCAGAGCGATTTGTTTTTATGACTGAGTGCCGGGAGAATTGGTTGATTATATATGTGTGTTATAGCCATACCACTCTTAGGTGTGCGGTCACACTCTGATATACACACGTCTTGGTGTGTGTTCAACCACACAATGTATATATCAGAGTATAACCGCACACTCAAGATTAGTATATCTACTATCTATTTATAGATCATCCTTGTACAAGTCATATTTGAGGAGGTCTGATGTGAAATCGTTTGAGTTATGTGGTAAATTTTACATTTTGAGAAATTTTTCTGTCAGAAATATCTGTCACACTGAAGCAGTGATGTGCTGCTTTCCTGTGAGCAGTGTGTCTGTGAGATCTGTTACTGTTTACACTTGTAGAGTGATACAGCTGTGGCTTTGTGATGGTCTATTCACTAAAGGCCTATACACACTGAGCGATTTTGAGCTGAAAGCATGTCACTTTTGGTGTTTTGAGCTGCTTTCAGCTGAACGCCGCCCAGTGTGTATGCACAAGCGATGAGTGCTGATGCGCGCCCCCGCTTCATCGCCGGTGGCCGCCGTTCATCTGCTGGTATTATCAGCAGATGAACGGCGGGGTGAACGGCTTTCCATAGCGTCCTGCTATGGAAAGCCACTCACCCCCGCTGACATCACTGGGCAGGGGGGGGAAAAAAATCGCTCAGCGTGTATGCACTGAGCGATTTTCAGCCCAGCGATGTCAGCGATCATCGCTGTGCATACACGCTGGGCAAAAACCCAGTGTGTATGCACCTTAAGCCTTGGATGGAGATAAAGAGGACGGAGATAAAGTACCAGCCAATCACTGGGTTTGAAAATTACAGTTGGGAGCCGATTACCAAGGCTTAGTAAATAGACCCCTAGGTTCAAATTACAGATGGAAGTAGAGCAGGCTGAGGTGTACGGTCATTGGGAAATAAAGCACGGTCAATATAAGAAATGGCACTCAGAGTCGACGTTATCAGCAAAGAACAAAAATAAGAATTTACTTACCGATAATTCTATTTCTCGGAGTCCGTAGTGGATGCTGGGGTTCCTGAAAGGACCATGGGGAATAGCGGCTCCGCAGGAGACAGGGCACAAAAGTAAAGCTTTTACAGGTCAGGTGGTGTGTACTGGCTCCTCCCCCTATGACCCTCCTCCAGACTCCAGTTAGGTACTGTGCCCGGACGAGCGTACACAATAAGGGAGGATTTTGAATCCCGGGTAAGACTCATACCAGCCACACCAATCACACCGTACAACTTGTGATCTAAACCCAGTTAACAGTATGATAACAGAGGAGCCTCTGAAAGATGGCTTCCTAAACAATAACCCGAATTAGTTAACAATAACTATGTACAAGTATTGCAGATAATCCGCACTTGGGATGGGCGCCCAGCATCCACTACGGACTCCGAGAAATAGAATTATCGGTAAGTAAATTCTTATTTTCTCTATCGTCCTAAGTGGATGCTGGGGTTCCTGAAAGGACCATGGGGATTATACCAAAGCTCCCAAACGGGCGGGAGAGTGCGGATGACTCTGCAGCACCGAATGAGAGAACTCCAGGTCCTCCTTTTCCAGGGTATCAAATTTGTAAAAATTTACAAACGTGTTCTCCCCTGACCACGTAGCTGCTCGGCAGAGTTGTAATGCCGAGACCCCTCGGGCAGCCGCCCAAGATGAGCCCACCTTCCTTGCGGAATGGGCCTTAACAGATTTAGGCTGTGGCAGGCCTGCCACAGAATGTACAAGTTGAATTTTGTTACAAATCCAACGAGCAATCGACTGCTTAGAAGCAGGTGCACCCAACTTGTTGGGTGCATACAGTATAAACAGCGAGTCAGATTTTCTGACTCCAGCCGTCCTTTAAATGTATATTTTTAAGGCTCTGACAACGTCCAACAACTTGGAGTCCTTCAAGTCGTCTGTAGCCGCAGGCACTACAATAGGCTGGTTCAGGTGAAACGCTGATACCACCTTAGGGAGAAAATGCGGACGCGTCCGCAGCTCTGCCCTATGTCGAATGGAAAATTTAAATAAGGGCTTTTATAAAACAAAAGCCGCCAGTTCAGATACTCTCCCGGCCGAAGCCAGGGCCAGTAACATAGTCACTTTCCATGTGAGATATTTCAAATCCACATTCTTTAGTGGTTCAAACCAATTGGATTTGAGGAAATCTAAAACTACATTTAGATCCCACGGTGCCACCTTAGGCACCACAGGAGGCTGTATATGCAGTACTCCTTTGATAAAAATCTGGACCTCAGGGACTGAGGCCAATTCTTTTTGGAAGAATATTGATAGGGCCGAAATTTGAACCTTAATAGATCCCAATTTGAGACCCATAGACAATCCTGATTGCAGGAAATGTAGGAAAACGACCCAGTTGAAATTCCTCCATCGGAGCACTCCGCTGCTCGCACCACGCAACATATTTTCGCCAAATACGGCGATAATGCTTCGCGGTGACTTCCTTCCTTGCCTTTATCAAGGTAGGAATGACTTCTTCTGGAATGCCTTTTCCTTTTAGGATCTGGCATTCAAACGCCATGCCGTCAAACGCAGCCGCGGTAAGTCTTGAAAAAGACAAGGACCCTGCTGAAGCAGGTCCCTTCTCAGAAGTAGAGGCCACGGATCGTCCGTGACCATCTCTTGAAGTTCCGGGTACCAAGTCCTTCTTGGCCAATCCGGAGCCACTAGTCTTACTCCTCTTTGCCGTATAATCCTCAATACCTTTGGTATGAGAGGCAGAGGAGGAAACACATATACCGACTGGTACACCCAAGGTGTTACCAGCGCGTCCACAGCTATTGCCTGCGGATCTCTTGACCTGGCGCAATACCTGTCCAGTGTTTTGTTGAGGCGAGACGCCATCATGTCCACCATTGGTTTTACCCAACGGTTTAATAGCATGTGGAAAACTTCTGGATGAAGTCCCCACTCTCCCGGGTGAAGGTCGTGTCTGCTGAGGAAGTCTGCTTCCCAGTTGTCCACGCCCGGGATGAATACTGCTGACAGTGCTATCACGTGATTCTCCGCCCAGCGAAGGATCCTGGCAGCTTCTGCCATTGCCCTCCTGCTTCTTGTGCCGCCCTGTCTGTTTACATGGGCGACTGCCGTGATGTTGTCCGACTGGATCAACACCGGTCTTCCTTGAAGCAGAGGTTCCGCCTGGCTTAGAGCATTGTAGATTGCTCTTAGTTCCAGAATGCTTATGTGAAGAGACTTTTTCAGGCTCGACCACACTCCCTGGAAATTTCTTCCCTGTGTGACTGCTCCCCAGCCTCTCAGGCTGGCATCCGTGGTCACCAGGATCCAATCCTGCATGCCGAATCTGCGGCCCTCCAATAGATGAGCCTCCTGCAACCGCCACAGAAGGGATACCCTTGTCCTCGGCGACAGGGTTATCCGCAGGTGCATCTGAAGATGCGACCCTGACCATTTGTCCAACAGATCCCTTTGCATGGAATCTGCCAAAAGGGATTGCTTCGTAAGAAGCTACCATTTTTTTCAGGACTCTTGTGCATTGATGTACAGACACCTTTCCTGGTTTTAGGAGGTTCCTGACCAGGTCAGATAACTCCTTGGCTTTTTCTTCGGGAAGAAAAACCTTTTTCTGAACTGTGTCCAGAATCATCCCCAGGAACAGCAGACGAGTTGTCGGCATTAATTGGGATTTTGGAATATTCAGAATCCATCCGTGCTGCTTTAGCACCTCTTGAGATAGTGCTAAACCCATCTCTAGCTGTTCTCTGGACCTTGCCCTTATTAGGAGATCGTCCAAGTATGGGATAATTAATACGCCTTTTCTTCGAAGAAGAAATATTATCTCGGCCATTACCTTTGTAAAGACCCGAGGTGCCGTGGACAAACCAAACGGCAGCGTCTGAAACTGATAGTGACAGTTTTGTACAACGAACCTGAGGTACCCCTGGTGTGAGGGGTAATTGGAACGTGGAGATACGCATCCTTGATGTCCAAGGATACCATAAAGTCCCCTTCTTCCAGGTTCGCTATCACTGCTCTGAGTGACTCCATCTTGAACTTGAACTTCTTTATGTACAGGTTCAAGGACTTCAGATTTAGAATAGGCCTTACCGAGCCATCCGGCTTCGGTACCACAAAAAGAGTGGAATAATACCCCTTCCCTTGTTGTAGAAGAGGTACCTTGACTATCACCTGCTGAGAATACAGCTTGTGAATGGCTTCCAAAACCGTCTCCCTTTCTGAGGAGGACGTTGGTAAAGCAGACTTCAGGAAACGGCGAGGTGGCTCTGTCTCTAATTTCAACCTGTACCCCTGAGATATTATCTGCAGGATCCAGGGATTTACCTGCGAGTGAGCCCACTGCGCGCTGTAATTCTTGAGACGACCGCCTACCGCCCCCGAGTCCGCTTGCGAGGCCCCAGCGTCATGCTGAGGCTTTTGTAGAAGCCGGGGAGGGCTTCTGTTCCTGGGAAGGAGCTGCCTGTTGCTGTCTCTTCCCTCGTCCTCTGCCTCGTGGCAGATATGAATAGCCCTTTGCTCTCTTATTTTTAAAGGAACGAAAGGGCTGCGGTTGAAAGGTCGGTGCCTTTTTCTGTTGGGGAGTGACTTGAGGTAGAAAGGTGGATTTCCCGGCCGTAGCCGTGGCCACCAAATCCGATAGACCGACCCCAAATAACTCCTCTACGCATCGCCTGTCCACTGTCGTGTCCATAAAGCTCTTCTGGCCGAAATGGACATAGCACTTACCCGTGATGCCAGTGTGCAGATATCTCTCTGTGCATCACGCATATAAAGAAATGCATCCTTTATTTGTTCTAACGACAGTAAAATATTGTCCCTGTCCAGGGTATCAATATTTTCGATCAGGGACTCTGACCAAACTACCCCAGCACTGCACATCCAGGCAGTCGCAATAGCTGGTCGTAGTATAACACCTGCATGTGTGTATATACCTTTTTGGATATTTTCCATCCTCCTATCTGATGGATCTTTAAGTGCGGCCGTCTCAGGAGAGGGTAACGCCACTTGTTTTGATAAGCGTGTTAGCGCTTTGTCCACCCTAGGAGGTGTTTCCCAGCGCTCCCTAACCTCTGGCGGGAAAGGGTATAAAGCCAATAACTTCTTTGAAATTAGTAGTTTTTTATCGGGGCACCCCACGCTTCATCACACACGTCATTTAATTCTTCTGATTCGGTAAAAACTACTGGTAGTTTTTTCACACCCCACATAATACCCTGTTTAGTGGTACCTGTAGTATCAGCTAAATGTAACATCTCCTTTATTGCCAAAATCATATAACGTGTGGTCCTACTGGAAAATACGGTTGATTCGTCACCTTCACCACCGGAATCAGTGCCTGTGTCTGGGTCTGTGTCGACCGACTGAGGCAAGGGGCGTTTTACAGCCCCCGACGGTGTTTGAGGCGCCTGGACAGGCACTAATTGAGTGTCCGGCCGCCTCATGTCGGCAAACGACTGCTTAAGCGAGTTGACGCTATCCCGTAATTCCACAAATAAAGGCATCCATTCTGGTGTCGACCCCCTAGGAGGTGACATCCTCATATTTGGCAATTGCTTCGCCTCCACACCAATAACGTCCTCATACATGTCGACACACACGTACCGACACACAGCAGACACACAGGGAATGCTCTATACGAAGACAGGACCCACTAGCCCTTTGGGGAGACAGAGGGAGAGTCTGCCAGCACACACCAAAAAACGCTATATATGACAGGGATAGCCTTATGATTAAGTGCTCCCTTATAGCTGCTTTTATATTAATATATTGCCATTTACTTTGCCCCCCCTCTCTGTTATACCCTGTTTCTGTAGTGCAGTGCAGGGGAGAGACCTGGGAGCCTTCCTGACCAGCGGAGCTGTGACAGAAAATGGCGCCGTGTGCTGAGGAGATAGGCCCCGCCCCTTTTTCGGCGGGCTCGTCTCCCGCTATTTAGTACATTTAGGCAGGGGTAAATATCTCCATATAGCCTCTGGGGCTATATGTGAGGTATTTTTAGCCTTTTTAAAGGTTTTCATTTGCCTCCCAGGGCGCCCCCCTCCCAGCGCCCTGCACCCTCAGTGACAGCGTGTGAAGTGTGCTGAGAGGAAAATGGCGCACAGCTGCAGTGCTGTGCGCTACCTTAAGAAGACTGCAGGAGTCTTCAGCCGCCGATTCTGGACCTCTTCTTGCTTCAGCATCTGTGAGGGGGCCGGCGGCGTGGCTCCGGTGACCATCCAGGCTGTACCTGTGATCGTCCCTCTGGAGCTTCATGTCCAGTAGCCAAGAAGCCAATCCATCCTGCACGCAGGTGAGTTCACTTCTTCTCCCCTCTGTCCCTCGTTGCAGTGATCCTGTTGCCAGCAGGAATCACTGTAAAATAAAAAACCTAAGCTAAACTCTCTAAGCAGCTCTTTATGAGAGCCACCTAGAATTGCACCCTTCTCGGCCGGGCACAAAAATCTAACTGGAGTCTGGAGGAGGGTCATAGGGGGAGGAGCCAGTACACACCACCTGACCTGTAAAAGCTTTACTTTTGTGCCCTGTCTCCTGCGGAGCCGCTATTCCCCATGGTCCTTTCAGGAACCCCAGCATCCACTTAGGACGATAGAGAAACTGTATTAAAGTTGAGTACTTTCGGGGACAGCACCCCGTCCTCAGAACCTTACAACAGATGAGACAGATACAAAATAACACACTTACCCACTATTTAAACCCCCTGGCTCCAATCCGCTCCGTTCAAACCTCCTGCGCTGCCGCTGGCGTCCGCGGCTGGGACCCGGCAAGCGTGACGTCCATCCGACGGAAGTGGTCACGTTGTCATGGAAACCAACAGGCTTGCGTGCCACACAGGGCAAGCAGCCTGCGTTCCAAAACCTCCGGCCTCTCTCGCGGCTGTCACTGCACAGCCGGTCCCATTACTGCAGCAATCACAGCGCTGGTCACGGGGGTTTCGAACCGGAGATAGACAGAGCCCTGCACCCAAACATACACGTAGTAATGACGTATATCAATATACAAAAAACATTCAAATGTACAAAAATACAAACATGTAACATATAAACTAAAAAGACCATCAGTAGCAGCAATGAAGTGGAAACTGTCACCTCATGCACAGAGAGTGTTCCTGATGGTCAGAGAAAACTCTGTACACATGGGGGGACAGTGCAAAGGTCATCAATCACAAGTACAAATTATAAACAATAGTTCATGCCCATCAGTCCACAAATGGACAACTCATGAGTACCATAACAGAGAATGCCACTGAATCTCATGGATACACAGCCACCCAGAGGAGAGGGGACAATTAGTACAACCAAACAAGGAACTCAGAGGCTAAGTCAAACTATTCCAATTTATCTGATCATTAAGCCCCCCTGGCTTAATAGTACCCAGCCTCACAATCCAACGGGATTCTTTAAGCAATAACGCCTTTGCTCCATCACCCCCTCGAAGTGACACCGGTACATGATCAATCATGAAGTATCTAATATCCTCTAATTTATGCTTAAATTCCTTGAAATGACGAGGAACCGGTTGATCAATATCTTTACCAGCTAATGATAAACGGATCGCTGATCTATGGGCATTCATGCGTTCCTTGAACTTACGGGTGGTCTGTCCTACATAGAACAACCCACAAGGACAGACCACCACGTAAACCACAAACGACATATTACAGGTTAAGACAAACCTCATATCGTACATCCTATCTACATGTGGATGTTTAAACTTAGTACATGGAACAATAAAACAACAGGTAGTACAGTCGTTACATGAGTAACACCCAAACGGTTTCCTATACACATTAGGGGTCTGTGGTAGATTACGACCTGTTATGTCCGTGTGGACAAGTAGATCTTTAAGGTTGCTACCTCGTCTAAAGGCCGCCACCGGTCTTTTGCCCCTAAACATAGGGAGTTCATTATCAGAGCTCACAATAGGCCACAAAGCTTTGGTGGCCTGCTTGATTACCGGACTCGCCACTGTGTAGTCACTGGCCCACGGCAGGATCTGATCTTGATTCCTCATACGTGGGCTTAATAATTCAGATCTAGACATGTTCAACACCCTAGACTTTTGAGCCAAAAGGGTCTTCCTCTCATACCCCCGAACCAAAAATTTATCAACAACTTTATCCAGTTCCATGGGAACCGTAGCAACATCACTAGAAATGCGAGCAACTCGCATCATTTGGGAGAGTGGTAAACCTTGTTTTAAAGCCGTCGGGTGGTGACTAGATGCTACCAGTAACGTATTTCTATCGGTCACTTTTGTATATACCTCTGTAATGAATCGATTGTTAGATAATATCACATGAACATCCAAGAAGTTCACATCCGTATTGCTTAACGTATACGTGAACTTAATTGGAGTGTCCAAACCATTAATATCCACCATCATGTTTTCAAATTCCTGTTGACCACCTGTCCATAACAGGAACACATCATCTATGTAGCGCTTATAAAGTAGGATGTTCCCCCCCGTACCGGCTATTTTGGAAGAACATCCGACTCTCGAGCGCAAACATAAACACATTTGCATAGGAAGGTGCTACGGGAGAACCCATAGCACACCCCCTTAGTTGCAAATAGAAACAACCATCAAAGATAAAATAATTCCGGCATAATGTCAACTCAAACAATTGCATAATTAGGGCATGATCAAACTACTCCTGCGGAACACAAGACTGTATAAATCCCCTCATAGCATCAAGTCCCCCCTCATGAGGAATACTGGTGTATAAACTACTAATGTCCAAACAACACAGTAAAGTTCCAGGTGGGACATCCTGAAAATCATCTAAAAGATTCAAAAAAGTAGTAGTATCTTTGAGGAAAGTGTCCTGAGCCATGAGATGGGGTTGTAGTACACAGTCCAACAGCTGAGAGACAGTCGTGTAAAGAGAATCTCTGGCCGAAATGATCGGCCTTCCAGGGGGTTTCTGGGTATCCTTGTGTAATTTGGGAATCGTATAGAGTACTGGGACTCTAGGGTACTTCACACATAGTATTTCAAAGATCTTGCTAGTAATTTTGTGACTTTGAACTGCCTCCTTGAGAATAGCAAACAGTTCACTGTAATTTCTTATATATAGATTGTTAGATAGTTGCGACATTAGATAGTTGCGACATTACTTCATTTTTATAGTCCCCCAAATTTTAGACGACTATAGCGCCCCCCTTATCTGCAGGCCTAATCGTGATGTCCTCATAGGATTTAAGCTGTTGCAGTGCCCTAAACTCAGCCTTGGATAGATTAGGTCTAATTTGATGTGGTACCTGAGTAAATTTATTAACAGATTCATCCAATAATCTGCTAAATGTTCTAATGGACGGATTATTTGAAACGGGGTCAAACGTTGATCTTGATGATTTTTTTAGAAACGAAGAAAACACTGGGTTACCACTATCAAACTGCTTCCCAAGAAAATGTTCTTTAAGTCTCAGTTTCCGTGAAAACTGATGAAGATCCCGCTTCCAATTAAACTCATTAAAGAAATTTGTAGGTACAAAACTAAGGCCCCTATTGAGGACTTGTAGTTCTAGCTGGGTTAGGGTCCGATCCGAAAGATTGAAGATTACATTTTCTTCTTGTCTTGTACTTTTCTGGTCCCTCTGGTTCTGGCCACCCCTGCGGGTGGGAGGTCGTCTTTGGTCTTTGACGTGTCCTTTTTTGCTGTACCTAAAGGGACTGCACCAGACCTGTTACCCTCATCAGATTCGGAGACCACAAAATCACTATCAGTACTCGATCTTATTTCAGTGTTACGTTGATTAGTTCTATTCCTCTGCCATGGTCTACGTTTAGACAAGGAAATAGAATTACCTTGATTGCCACCCCGGCAAGCCAATTGTATACACGATTCTTATCGTAGTCGGCATCCACTGCAAACCTTTTGCTCCTCTTGAACTTCAGGAGCTCCCTACGATATTGATCACACTGGGATTCCAGTCTCTGCAGCCAATTGCAACTGGTGTCCTCTTCCAGTGTATTCTTATGCTCCCTCTCATAGGTGGCAATTTTCTGTCTTGTGATATGTAATTCTCTGTTTGCCTCTTCAACCACTAAGATAATGAGGTCGAAGGCACACTTATTAAGTATGGCAACCCATTTACGGACAAAGTCCGGGTTATTACGTCCTATTGTGGGGACATTTCTCACCTGCTTCATCGCTGGCGGCCGCTGTTCATCTGCTGGTATTATCAGCAGATGAACGGCGGGGTGAACGGCTTTCCATAGCGTCCTGCTATGGAAAGCCACTCACCCCCGCTGACATCACTGGGCAGGGGGGGGGGGGGGGGGGGGGAGAAATCGCTCAGTGTGTATGCACTGAGCGATTTTCAGCCCAGCGATCATCGCTGTGCATACACGCTGGGCAAAAACCCAGTGTGTATGCACCTTAAGCCTTGGATGGAGATAAAGTGGACGGAGATAAAGTACCAGCCAATCACTGTCCAACTGCCATGTCACAGGCTGGGTTTGAAAATTACAGTTGGGAGCTGATTAGCTGGTACTTTATCTCCATCCAAGGCTTAGTAAATAGACCCCTAGGTTCAAATTACAGATGGAAGTAGAGCAGGCTGAGGTGTACGGTCATTGGGAAATGATGCACGGTCATGTGATCTAATGTGTCCAATCATGTTGATGAAATCTGTGTCACTATATCGCTATATATATATATATATATATATATACACACACATACACACACACACACGTATCTGGTGTATCTATGTATCTAACAGTGTGTACCCAACATAAGGATCGCATCTAACATGCAGAGAAAGAGGTACTTTTTTGTTACGTTAGTCAGTATATACAATATATGTGTGTGTGTGTGTGTGTGTGTGTGTGTGTGTGTGTGTGTGTGTGTGTGTGTGTGTGTGTGTGTGTGTGTGTGTGTGTGTGTGTGTATTGATCCGAAATATAAAACGGTTCCTGGGAATAACAGTAAGATGTTAGCAGCCATCATCTAGTTATTTGTCCTATCATCTAGTCATAGCAAATATTAACATAAGCAAATATAACAGATACAAACAATAGAATGCATTCAATCCCAATAGTACCCTAGCTTTCAGTAGAAAATCCTGAACTCCATGCAGTAGAGCAGCATGCACAGTCAGTCCCTTAGCAGTGCTAACAATTACCAGACGAGAGCCAGCCTGCTAAAGGCATGAGCAATCAAGCATTTACATTTACTCTGGCAGAGCCTCTGCCTGTTGTATACCACGGGTGGTCTTCAGTTTGCCGGCTGTCAGGATCCCCGCCGGGAACCCGGCCGCCGGCATACCCGTATATCACAGTATGTCTAGACAACCTTCAGGAACAAAGTGTAAGAGAAATATTCAGAAAATACAACATACTGTAAGAATACTTTTGTACTTTCCACAATTCAGCCCTAATTTTTGCATTTTTCTGGTATGATTATAATAAAATGTAGTATAAATAAATTTGACTTTATCCATGAAAGGCAACTATTATCAATCATACCCCTTTCACACATAGCCTAAATACCCCGGTTTTTCCAGTGCAATCACAGGGACTCGGCTATGTGTGCACAGAAATGGCCTGGGCCGGAGGCCCGGGTACCCGAACCTGCTCGTTTGCAGCTGAGACCCGGGTTGTAGCTAGGTTGATAGCCCCGGGTCAGATCCGTGAAATTCCTCTCATGTGTGAAAGGGGTATCACTGTCCTTTCTCCCCAGACTCCTCCATTATTCTGAAACGTAAAGTTGGTAAGCTACTGTAAATTACATTTGTCCTACAGAACCATCAGAACCTGGCAGCCTCAGGGTGTCCAGCAGGGAATCTTGACATAGGTGGTAGTACAACTTTTATAGTGATCATATCTTGTTTAAATCATATTAGTAAACTATTAATGTTCTTAACTAGACATTATTTAATTAAAACAGGCACATTTAAATGACACATGGTAACAGAAAATGACACTAGTTTATATCTGTAGGACCACATTGGAACAGATTTGTAATTTGTAAATGAAGATACAAGTTTCACTGTTTGCAAGGTACTGTAGATTTATATTTTAAGTATAATATGTTTTCTTTTCTGCATGACTTGGCACTTAACTTCAGGCAGAGGCATCTTTACAGCAGTGCTGTCCAACTTGTTTGGGAGTAAATGAGAGGATGCAGTATAATACATAGTTCTCCCAATAATGTTATTTTGACATCCACCAAGGGCATACTGGTGATCGGGATGCGGCCAGTCGGAATGCTGATGACGGAATCCCGACAGAAGACCGGTGGTGGAACTCCAGCATAGCTCAAAATGCTGGTGACGGAATCCCGTCTGCTGGCATCCCCTAAGTAAGTATGCCAGGCCAGGTCAGGCTGAAGAGGGGAAGGGGGAGGGTGTAGCGTAAGGGGTTAGTGTTTGTATACTTACAGAACAGGTATTGGATCATGCGCATTGGGATGCCACTATTGGTATTCTGACTGCCAGCATACCAAGCGCTGGGATACCGATACCAACCCCCACTAAGTGCTCATAAGATAATTGTATGTTTTCTATTTGTGTACAATAGGCCAGTACGAATGGTGTAAGGGCAGTACAGATGGTGCAATGAAGTACTGCCTTCACAGCACTCACAGCACTGAGGTCATGGGTTCAATTCCTACCATGGCCCTAACTGTGCGGAGTTTAAATATTTTGCCCATGCTTGTGTGGGTTTCCTCTGCGTGCTCTGGTTTCCTCTCGCAATCCAAAAGCGAAAGTTTTCATGTCTACTTTTTGCTGCTTTTCTAAAAAAGCTGCTGTGCTGCCATCTAGTGAGAACCACTAATATTTTCCTTGATGCACCTAAACACATATTCAGATGATAAAATGTTTTTAGCACATCTAAAATGCATCAAAACCATAAATAGCATGGCATTTTCATCTACACAGATACTGTAAAATGCTGTACAGGAATCACAATACTATTCACCTCAAAGAGTTATTACTCGCTATTGGCTAAGTGTACATAGGTAGTTGTGATAACACATGTGAATTGGCTAGTTTCTGAGTAATTTATTTGGAGCTGCAGCATACTGGGCTGTGTTACTATAATAACAACTAGTTGCTTTAAAATGACCTATTTCATAGAAGTCTTTCAAGCAACTCATGCTGTCCATGTATATGACTGCTCTGTACTACATGTATATTACTGCTCTGTACTACATGTATTTTACTGCTCTGTACTACATGTATTTTACTGCTCTGTACTACATGTATTTTACTGCTCTGTACTACATGTATTTTACTGCTCTGTACTACATGTATTTTACTGCTCTGTACTACATCTATATTACTGCTCTGTACTACATCTATATTACTGCTCTGTACTACATCTATATTACTGCTCTGTACTACATGTATTTTACTGCTCTGTACTACATCTATATTACTGCTCTGTACTACATGTATATTACTGCTCTGTACTACATCTATATTACTGGTCTGTACTACATGTATTTTACTGCTCTGTACTACATGTATATTACTGCTCTGTACTACATGTATATTACTGCTCTGTACTAAATCTATATTACTGCTCTGTACTACATGTATATTACTGCTCTGTACTACATGTATATTACTGCTCTGTACTACATGTATATTACTGCTCTGTACTACATGTATATTACTGCTCTGTACTACATCTATATTACTGCTCTGTACTACATGTATATTACTGCTCTGTACTACATGTATATTACTGCTCTGTACTACATGTATATTACTGCTCTGTACTACATGTATATTACTACTCTGTACTACATATGTATATTACTGCTCTGTACTACATCTATATTACTGCTCTGTACTACATGTATTTTACTGCTCTGTACTACATGTATATTACTGCTCTGTACTACATCTATATTACTGCTCTGTACTACATGTATATTACTGCTCTGTACAACATGTATATTACTGCTCTGTACTACATGTATATTACTACTCTGTACTACATATGTATATTACTGCTCTGTACTACATCTATATTACTGCTCTGTACTACATCTATATTACTGCTCTGTACTACATCTATATTACTGCTCTGTACTACATCTATATTACTGCTCTGTACTACATGTATATTACTGCTCTGTACTACATGTATATTACTGCTCTGTACTACATGTATATTACTACTCTGTACTACATATGTATATTACTGCTCTGTACTACATCTATATTACTGCTCTGTATTACATGTATATTACTGCTCTGTACTACATGTATATTACTGCTCTGTACTACATGTATTTTACTGCTCTGTACTACATGTATATTACTGCTCTGTACTACATGTATATTACTGCTCTGTACTACATGTATATTACTGCTCTGTACTACATGTATATTACTGCTCTGTACTACATCTATATTACTGGTCTGTACTACATGTATTTTACTGCTCTGTACTACATCTATATTACTGCTCTGTACTACATGTATTTTACTGCTCTGTACTACATCTATATTACTGCTCTGTACTACATGTATATTACTGCTCTGTACTACATGTATATTACTACTCTGTACTACATATGTATATTACTGCTCTGTACTACATCTATATTACTGCTCTGTACTACATCTATATTACTGCTCTGTACTACATCTATATTACTGCTCTGTACTACATGTATATTACTGCTCTGTACTACATGTATATTACTGCTCTGTACTACATGTATATTACTACTCTGTACTACATATGTATATTACTGCTCTGTACTACATCTATATTACTGCTCTGTATTACATGTATATTACTGCTCTGTACTACATGTATATTACTGCTCTGTACTACATGTATTTTACTGCTCTGTACTACATGTATATTACTGCTCTGTACTACATGTATATTACTGCTCTGTACTACATGTATATTACTGCTCTGTACTACATGTATATTACTGCTCTGTACTACATCTATATTACTGGTCTGTACTACATGTATTTTACTGCTCTGTACTACATCTATATTACTGCTCTGTACTACATGTATTTTACTGCTCTGTACTACATCTATATTACTGCTCTGTACTACATGTATATTACTGCTCTGTACTACATCTATATTACTGCTCTGTACTACATGTATATTACTGCTCTGTACTACATGTATATTACTGGTCTGTACTACATGTATTTTACTGCTCTGTACTACATATGTATATTACTGCTCTGTACTACATCTATATTACTGCTCTGTACTACATGTATATTACTACTCTGTACTACATATGTATATTACTGCTCTGTACTACATCTATATTACTGCTCTGTACTACATCTATATTACTGGTCTGTACTACATCTATATTACTACTCTGTACTACATGTATATTACTGCTCTGTACTACATGTATATTACTGCTCTGTACTACATGTATATTACTGCTCTGTACTACATATGTATATTACTGCTCTGTACTACATCTATATTACTGCTCTGTACTACATCTATATTACTGCTCTGTACTACATGTGTATTACTGCTCTGTACTACATCTATATTACTGGTCTGTACTACATCTATATTACTGGTCTGTACTACATCTATATTACTGCTCTGTACTACATCTATATTACTGCTCTGTACTACATGTATATTACTACTCTGTACTACATATGTATATTACTGCTCTGTACTACATCTATATTACTGCTCTGTACTACATCTATATTACTGGTCTGTACTACATCTATATTACTACTCTGTACTACATGTATATTACTGCTCTGTACAACATGTATATTACTGCTCTGTACTACATGTATATTACTACTCTGTACTACATATGTATATTACTGCTCTGTACTACATCTATATTACTGCTCTGTACTACATCTATATTACTGCTCTGTACTACATCTATATTACTGCTCTGTACTACATCTATATTACTGCTCTGTACTACATGTATATTACTGCTCTGTACTACATGTATATTACTGCTCTGTACTACATGTATATTACTACTCTGTACTACATATGTATATTACTGCTCTGTACTACATCTATATTACTGCTCTGTATTACATGTATATTACTGCTCTGTACTACATGTATATTACTGCTCTGTACTACATGTATTTTACTGCTCTGTACTACATGTATATTACTGCTCTGTACTACATGTATATTACTGCTCTGTACTACATGTATATTACTGCTCTGTACTACATGTATATTACTGCTCTGTACTACATCTATATTACTGGTCTGTACTACATGTATTTTACTGCTCTGTACTACATCTATATTACTGCTCTGTACTACATGTATTTTACTGCTCTGTACTACATCTATATTACTGCTCTGTACTACATGTATATTACTGCTCTGTACTACATCTATATTACTGCTCTGTACTACATGTATATTACTGCTCTGTACTACATGTATATTACTGCTCTGTACTACATCTATATTACTGGTCTGTACTACATGTATTTTACTGCTCTGTACTACATATGTATATTACTGCTCTGTACTACATCTATATTACTGCTCTGTACTACATGTATATTACTACTCTGTACTACATATGTATATTACTGCTCTGTACTACATCTATATTACTGCTCTGTACTACATCTATATTACTGGTCTGTACTACATCTATATTACTACTCTGTACTACATGTATATTACTGCTCTGTACTACATGTATATTACTGCTCTGTACTACATGTATATTACTGCTCTGTACTACATATGTATATTACTGCTCTGTACTACATCTATATTACTGCTCTGTACTACATCTATATTACTGCTCTGTACTACATGTGTATTACTGCTCTGTACTACATCTATATTACTGGTCTGTACTACATCTATATTACTGGTCTGTACTACATCTATATTACTGCTCTGTACTACATCTATATTACTGCTCTGTACTACATGTATATTACTACTCTGTACTACATATGTATATTACTGCTCTGTACTACATCTATATTACTGCTCTGTACTACATCTATATTACTGGTCTGTACTACATCTATATTACTACTCTGTACTACATGTATATTACTGCTCTGTACTACATGTATATTACTGCTCTGTACTACATATGTATATTACTGCTCTGTACTACATCTATATTACTGCTCTGTACTACATATGTATATTACTGCTCTGTACTACATCTATATTACTGCTCTGTACTACATGTGTATTACTGCTCTGTACTACATCTATATTACTGGTCTGTACTACATCTATATTACTGGTCTGTACTACATCTATATTACTGCTCTGTACTACATCTATATTACTGCTCTGTACTACATGTATATTACTACTCTGTACTACATATGTATATTACTGCTCTGTACTACATCTATATTACTGCTCTGTACTACATCTATATTACTGGTCTGTACTACATCTATATTACTACTCTGTACTACATGTATATTACTGCTCTGTACTACATGTATATTACTGCTCTGTACTACATATGTATATTACTGCTCTGTACTACATCTATATTACTGCTCTGTACTACATCTATATTACTGCTCTGTACTACATGTGTATTACTGCTCTGTACTACATCTATATTACTGGTCTGTACTACATGTATATTACTACTCTGTACTACATATGTATATTACTGCTCTGTACTACATCTATATTACTGCTCTGTACTACATCTATATTACTGGTCTGTACTACATCTATATTACTACTCTGTACTACATGTATATTACTGCTCTGTACTACATGTATATTACTGCTCTGTACTACATGTATATTACTGCTCTGTACTACATATGTATATTACTGCTCTGTACTACATCTATATTACTGCTCTGTACTACATCTATATTACTGCTCTGTACTACATGTGTATTACTGCTCTGTACTACATCTATATTACTGGTCTGTACTACATCTATATTACTGGTCTGTACTACATCTATATTACTGCTCTGTACTACATCTATATTACTGCTCTGTACTACATGTATATTACTACTCTGTACTACATATGTATATTACTGCTCTGTACTACATCTATATTACTGCTCTGTACTACATCTATATTACTGGTCTGTACTACATCTATATTACTACTCTGTACTACATGTATATTACTGCTCTGTACTACATGTATATTACTGCTCTGTACTACATATGTATATTACTGCTCTGTACTACATCTATATTACTGCTCTGTACTACATATGTATATTACTGCTCTGTACTACATCTATATTACTGCTCTGTACTACATGTGTATTACTGCTCTGTACTACATCTATATTACTGGTCTGTACTACATCTATATTACTGGTCTGTACTACATCTATATTACTGCTCTGTACTACATCTATATTACTGCTCTGTACTACATGTATATTACTACTCTGTACTACATATGTATATTACTGCTCTGTACTACATCTATATTACTGCTCTGTACTACATCTATATTACTGGTCTGTACTACATCTATATTACTACTCTGTACTACATGTATATTACTGCTCTGTACTACATGTATATTACTGCTCTGTACTACATATGTATATTACTGCTCTGTACTACATCTATATTACTGCTCTGTACTACATCTATATTACTGCTCTGTACTACATGTGTATTACTGCTCTGTACTACATCTATATTACTGGTCTGTACTACATCTATATTACTGGTCTGTACTACATCTATATTACTGCTCTGTACTACATCTATATTACTGCTCTGTACTACATCTATATTACTGCTCTGTACTACATGTATATTACTGCTCTGTACTACATATGTATATTACTGCTCTGTACTACATCTATATTACTGCTCTGTACTACATCTATATTACTGCTCTGTACTACATGTGTATTACTGCTCTGTACTACATCTATATTACTGGTCTGTACTACATCTATATTACTGGTCTGTACTACATCTATATTACTGCTCTGTACTACATCTATATTACTGCTCTGTACTACATGTATATTACTGCTCTGTACTACATGTATATTACTGCTCTGTACTACATATGTATATTACTGCTCTGTACTACATCTATATTACTGCTCTGTACTACATCTATATTACTGCTCTGTACTACATGTGTATTACTGCTCTGTACTACATCTATATTACTGGTCTGTACTACATCTATACAGAGGCGTCACCAGGTGTGGTGACACCCGGTGCGCACCCTTGATGTACTGCCGCGATCGCGGCAAAAAAGGGGGCGTGGCCTTACAGCTAAGGGGCGTGGCTTCGCGGGAATACCGGGATCGTCACTCTGGGGGAAGCCCAGCATCTCCGGAGATGCTGGGCTTCCCCCAGAGACGGTCTCAGTGTGCTGTCGGCTCCTCTGCTCTGACAGGAGCCGGGTGCTGTAGCGGAATTTCACACTGCAGCACCTGGCTCCTGTCACTGCGGAGGAGCTGACATTTGGTGTCACCCCCTCCAGGTGTCACACCCGGGTGCGGGCCGCACCCCCCGCACCCGCCTTGTGACGCCACTGCATCTATATTACTGGTCTGTACTACATGTATTTTACTGCTCTGTACTACATCTATATTACTGCTCTGTACTACATCTATATTACTGGTCTGTACTACATCTATATTACTGGTCTGTACTACATGTATTTTACTGCTCTGTACTACATCTATATTACTGCTCTGTACAACATGTATATTACTGGTCTGTACTACATCTATATTACTGGTCTGTACTACATCTATATTACTGGTCTGTACTACATCTATATTACTGCTCTGTACTACATCTATATTACTGCTCTGTACTACATGTATATTACTACTCTGTACTACATATGTATATTACTGCTCTGTACTACATCTATATTACTGCTCTGTACTACATCTATATTACTGGTCTGTACTACATCTATATTACTACTCTGTACTACATGTATATTACTGCTCTGTACTACATGTATATTACTGCTCTGTACTACATGTATATTACTGCTCTGTACTACATATGTATATTACTGCTCTGTACTACATCTATATTACTGCTCTGTACTACATATGTATATTACTGCTCTGTACTACATCTATATTACTGCTCTGTACTACATCTATATTACTGCTCTGTACTACATCTATATTACTGCTCTGTACTACATGTGTATTACTGCTCTGTACTACATCTATATTACTGGTCTGTACTACATCTATATTACTGGTCTGTACTACATCTATATTACTGCTCTGTACTACATCTATATTACTGCTCTGTACTACATGTATATTACTACTCTGTACTACATATGTATATTACTGCTCTGTACTACATCTATATTACTGCTCTGTACTACATCTATATTACTGGTCTGTACTACATCTATATTACTACTCTGTACTACATGTATATTACTGCTCTGTACTACATGTATATTACTGCTCTGTACTACATATGTATATTACTGCTCTGTACTACATCTATATTACTGCTCTGTACTACATCTATATTACTGCTCTGTACTACATGTGTATTACTGCTCTGTACTACATCTATATTACTGGTCTGTACTACATCTATATTACTGCTCTGTACTACATCTATATTACTGCTCTGTACTACATCTATATTACTGCTCTGTACTACATGTATATTACTGCTCTGTACTACATGTATATTACTGCTCTGTACTACATATGTATATTACTGCTCTGTACTACATCTATATTACTGCTCTGTACTACATCTATATTACTGCTCTGTACTACATCTATATTACTGCTCTGTACTACATGTGTATTACTGCTCTGTACTACATCTATATTACTGGTCTGTACTACATCTATATTACTGGTCTGTACTACATCTATATTACTGGTCTGTACTACATCTATATTACTGGTCTGTACTACATGTATTTTACTGCTCTGTACTACATCTATATTACTGCTCTGTACTACATGTATTTTACTGCTCTGTACTACATGTATATTACTGCTCTGTACTACATGTATATTACTGCTCTGTACTACATGTATATTACTGCTCTGTACTACATCTATATTACTGCTCTGTACTACATCTATATTACTGCTCTGTACTACATGTATATTACTGCTCTGTACTACATGTATATTACTGCTCTGTACTACATATGTATATTACTGCTCTGTACTACATCTATATTACTGCTCTGTACTACATCTATATTACTGCTCTGTACTACATGTGTATTACTGCTCTGTACTACATCTATATTACTGGTCTGTACTACATCTATATTACTGGTCTGTACTACATGTATTTTACTGCTCTGTACTACATCTATATTACTGCTCTGTACTACATCTATATTACTGGTCTGTACTACATCTATATTACTGGTCTGTACTACATGTATTTTACTGCTCTGTACTACATCTATATTACTGCTCTGTACTACATGTATTTTACTGCTCTGTACTACATGTATATTACTGCTCTGTACTACATGTATATTACTGCTCTGTACTACATGTATATTACTGCTCTGTACTACATCTATATTACTGCTCTGTACTACATGTATATTACTGCTCTGTACTACATGTATATTACTGCTCTGTACTACATCTATATTACTGGTCTGTACTACATGTATTTTACTGCTCTGTACTACATCTATATTACTGCTCTGTACTACATGTATATTACTGCTCTGTACTAAATCTATATTACTACTCTGTACTACATGTATATTACTGCTCTGTACTACATGTATATTACTGCTCTGTACTACATGTATATTACTGCTCTGTACTACATGTATATTACTACTCTGTACTACATATGTATATTACTGCTCTGTACTACATCTATATTACTGCTCTGTACTACATCTATATTACTGCTCTGTCCTACATGTATATTACTGCTCTGTACTACATCTATATTACTGCTCTGCAGAGGCGTAACAAGGGTAGGGTGAGTGGGGCACGTGCCCTGGGCGCCTTGGCAGGCCCAGGAGAGGGGGGCACCGCCTGCGGCCAGGGCATCATGCCCCACTCGCCCCCATCACGCCATAATGTGAGGGGAGGAGAGCGCAGCGTCTCTCCCTCCCCTCACCGCCACCAGCACTAGCAGCGCTGGCAGTCTCCGGCATTAGCCAATCAGAGCTTGCGGACCGGCTCGTGATTGGCTGACGGTCCGCAAGCTCTGATTGGCTGGCGAACCGGCGCCACACAGCCGCAGGAGACCTGGAGCGGTGAGGGGAAGGAGAGGCGCTGCGCTGCGCTCTTCTCCCCTCACAGACACAACAGGCGGTGGGTGACGGGGGGGGGGGGGGATTTGGACGACTCGGGGGAGCACAGTGGGGCAATGTATCTGGCACAGTGGGGCAATGTGTGGGGCAATGTATCTGGCACAGTGAGGCAATGTATCTGGCACAGTGGGGCATGTATCTGGCACAGTGGGGCATGTATCTGGCACAGTGGGGCATGTATCTGGCACAGTGTGGGGCATGTATCTGGCACAGTGTGGGGCATTGTATCTGGCACTGTGGGGCATTGTATCTGGCACTGTGGGGCATGTATCTGGCACAGTGGGGCAATGTATCTGGCACTGTGGCGCCATTTTCCATCTTGCCCTAGGCTCCAAAAGCCCTAGCTACGCCTCTGCTGCTCTGTACTACATGTATATACTGCTCCCTGTCTTGTTGCTGCAGCTAAGCTGCACACGCTGTTTAGGCCTAAAGTGAGAATAATTACATGTGTTTGTTCTTTGTACCAATCTGGGAAAGCAATGTATATGTACCAACTGTACTGCAACAGAACTCATATGCTACCAAAATGGTAAATATAAGAAGATCTATGCAGATGATAAACCAAGACTTGCAATGCAAATAACACATTATAGAGATTTTTTTATGTAAACCGTTAAATCAACGGATGAGTAAGAATATAAAAACATAGCTAAGAGAATACATTTCAGAAAATAAACAATATAGAAAATAAATAAGAACTGTGGTTATACCAGACGGTGAAGACCGTACAAAGCTTACATTATATAAAAGTATATAAACTGCACAAATAAGTGACTATTTATTATGTTTAATAGCACTCCATATTTAATACGGCAAGATACTACTTTACAGCAAAACCACACCACACAGATTTCAAGCCTCATTAACAATTCTTTTTGTGGGTATACAAGAATGCAGCCTTCCTAGAAAGACAAGCTTACCGCGTTAGTCCCTTCACTTTTCTGCGAGGAACAGCAGGATTCTAACGAGCTGAAGAATATTAAACCAGAATGTCATTCGTGGTCTTGCATTAGTTTTTAGTTGTTATTTGTATCTTAGGGAAGATCTCTCCCATGTTTCCAAAAGCAAAATAACTGCCCACCCTGTGGGTCTCTGAACAACAGAATATCTTGCTCTGGCTCTAACATCTACTATGCACTTCTCTCATGCACTTCACTTTCAATGCGTTCATCTCCATGGCAACCAATCGTTGCAGAGTATGTCATAGGAAATTTACATGCCCCGACAATAGTATTAAAAAAAAAAACTGAACTGAAGTGAACTTTTTGTAGGTCAATAATATTTGCTATAAATGTTTACATGAGGTTTTCATGGACTCTTAAATAATAAAGATTTGCTGATTGTTAGCTGCTGCTCAGGAATCAGGCTAGTTATTACATTAAGTCTCCCCTCATGTGCTTTTCCCTCTTTTAGACTATCCTCTAACGCAGGCTTTTTCAACCAGTATGTCATGGCACACTAGTGTGCCGCGACCAGTTGCAAGGTGTGCCGCGGAGCCAGAGCAGCTTCCTGTACCTTCAGAGTGAACTGTTGGCCCGGGCTCTTCTTAGAGGATCAGTCATGCTCCGGCTGTGACCTATGCCTTGATGACACAGCAGTGTGATATCATAGTTCACGGCCGCAGCGTCTCACCACCCAGCCAACCCACCCGCCTGTATACACATCTTCCAGTTCCCGTCCGCATCCACAGCTTTCCTTGCCCACCCACATCCATACCTGCCCCCCGCTCAGTATTCGCAGCACTCGACTATGAACAACCTCCGCCACTGAGGGACAGGGAGGAGGACAGCTAACCGGTAGGGGCTAATATTTGTTATGTTATTTCTCCTGTGGGGAGCAATAGGATTTATGGATTTATGGGGGGGGGGATGTGAATAATTCATGTGGGGAACAATAGGATTTATGTGGGGAGCAATGTGATTGTTTACCTGTGTAGGCCAATGTATGTGTGGATTCTAGTTTTTACTGTGAGTGCCAATGTGTGTTTTTTGTTTCTTTTCTGTGGGGAACTGATGGTGTGCCTTGGCAATTTTAAAATATTGTTCGGTGTGCTGCGAGTAAAAAAAAGGTTGAAAATCACTGCCCTAACCCAACAGCACCTAACCCTCTATTTCTGCCACCCTGATGATTATTTAAGTGTCCTGTCTTCTGATGCAGCAATGTTAATATACCATGTATTTGTCCTACGTCTTGTACTTTAAGTAATTGTTTTGCTCTGTTTATGTAATTTGTTAGGCGCTGCAGAACCCTTGCTGCGCCATATAAATGATCGCAATATCAGTAGTCATGGAAAATGTATACAGGCTTAGCAGATTATCAAGGCCATGTCTGCAGTGACCCAACAGCTGAGTTTAACAGTTTGGAAATCCTACACCTGGTCTAATGGCTTCCCTATCACATGCTGATCTGGCATGCTTATATCTCCTGCCCGACAGAGAACTAGATCCTTTCATGCAGAGACAACGGAAGTGTGATGATATTCGGTCCCTGTACACAGTGAGGAACAGAGTTCTGCAATGAAAGATTGCCAGAAACTGGTTCTTCAGCTTTCAAACAGCAATACACAATCATGTAATGCCCCAGGTGACTTTGTGTAGCCAAAATCAAAGCTTATATCTGAATATTACAAGCTTCAACTGTTCAGCTTAGAAGTCCATGTTCTATATTATATATATTAAAGAAGGAGAATATTGCAGAGATTTGGTTTTCTTTTTTGAGTATTCAGGAAGAGGTCAATCAGACTGTAAAGGTGCATACACACGGTGCAATATGCACTTAGCTTTCCTAAAGAATTTGTTTATAGAGTCAAAAATCGGAAAGTCAGTGCATATCACGCCGTGTGTACACAGCTTGCGATGCCTATGCGAGGTCTCGCCACGGGGTCGGCATCGCAAGAAAAAATAGACTGCAGGCAGCCCAACATTAACTATATCGGCGGTGTCGGGCTGTACGGCGCATCACGCCGTGTGTACACAGCCTTATATTTAAATTACATCCTCATGATCAGCTGAGGCATTTGACATATTCATTTTAAAGCAAAACACATTTAACCCCTTCGCTGCTGAGCCTATTTAGGCACATTCTGAGCTGGTCATATTCCAGTATCAAAATCAGTAATTATTTCTGCAGACACCATTTATACTTCATTTTTTTTTCAGAAGACTGAATTTCCAATAGCATTGCATTAGTTTGATGAAAAGCAGTTTTATACAAAATAAAAAAAGCAAACTACAGCAAATGTGTGTATAATTTTGTAACCCTCACTGACATAATTTGTGGTTCCTGTACGACATAAACCAAGTTTTCTAAAATCTGTACTTTAAAATGACAGTGCATTTTTTTATTTATTCTTTAAAAATCTTTTTTATTTTGATTACTATGCTTAGGTCAACAATGCAAAAAAGGAGTATATGACACGGAATGAAGGCAAACATTGTGTCATAAGCCGAAAACACAAATGACAGTTTTACAGATGCAATGAAACGCATAATGGCCCTCATTCCGAGTTGATCGCACCAAGCAACATTTTGCTGCTGGTGCGATCAACTAATCTTTGCCTATGGGGGAGTGTATTTTAGCATAGCAGGGATGCGATCGCTTGTGCAGCCCTGCTATGCTAAAAAAGTTTCCTGCAAAACAAGACCAGCCCTGGACATACTTACCCTCTGCTTTGACATCAGACATCCGCCCTCCGTTTGCCTGGACAAGCCTGCATTTTTCTTACCACTCCCTGAAATCGGTCTCCAACGGTCAGTTAACGCCCCCGAACGCCTTCCTGCAGTCAATCTTCTTGCGATCACCGCTGCGACAACTTTTTCTGCTGTAATTACTGCCCCCGCGCGTGCACAGTAGTGACCCGGTCGCAGCTGTGCAAACGAAAGCACGCTGCGATCGGGTCGGAATGACCCCCAATGTGTGTAGTAAAAATAGAATAACCCAACAAGCCACACCATTTTGAAAAGTTGACAAACCACCTCATCAAATGTTATTCATGCAAGGATGGGGGAGAGCTGGGCAATAGAACCCCCACATCGCTGGACTTATCGTTTTCTGTAGTGTAGGGTGTTACTGTCTGGTGATCTACAGAAAACATCTACTAATGGGACACGTTGTTTAAAAGTGGGGACTCTGTTCTGTCAAATGAGGTTGCCCACTCCATCTGCCAGCTCTAGTAGTATTTCTGCAGTGCAGGTTTAGATTGTCTGGTGATCACCAGGACTAAGGACTCCCCTCTTTCAAATGAGGGTGTCTCTGAGATTATTTTCCCATATATAATAAAATAAAAAGAAAAAAATAATTTGTTCAAATATACCACTAAAAGAAAGCCATAACTGTATCCCCATAAATGCAAACACACACACACAAGCAACATAAATGTATCACAGAGCGTTAAGAACTATCATGGTCTTTAGAATAAATACTTCTGGTCATGATGGTGTCAACCCTAAAAGCAAAATGTTGGTATTTATAAAAAAAAAAAAATTGTTGAAATTGGATACAGGAGAATGTATGTATCCCATTAGAATTCTCGTGGATGACCATGTTAATTATATCAATGCTTGCTATATCAAATTCTGCCATCTAGTGGGCATCTGTGGGATTGACATTTATGAGAAAACTGCAGTAATAATACTGTATTTTTTTTTTCCTATTTTGCTCTTGGAATGGTTTACAGGTACTCCTTGTTGCAGGGGACTGCCTATTATCATCTGTAAATGCGAAGAGATGAGTGACTAGCTTCACTAAATAATACCACGTTCAAACTGCCTTGAAAAATCCGGGTTATTGCACGTGAACGCGCAGTGATCCGGGTTTATGAGTAGTGTGAACGGGGGTCCTGACAAATTCCCGGGTCGTCTGACCCGGTATTTCAACCCGGGAATAAAGAAGGGTTATTCCCGGGTCAATACCGGGTCAGGCGCAGGTGTGAACCGTGTTAAGTGTTCCCGGGTCGATGCGATCCGGGACACTTCAACACTACTGGAGCAGGCGGTGCTTGTAGATCATCTGATCTCCAAGCACCGCCCCCGCATGTGACCCGGTGACGTCATCGACACGGCAATATGCCGTGTCAGGGCCGCCAGTCTGAACGGGGTCTCAAGCGGTTTGCACCTGGGAAGGTCTCGTGCACGAGTCCCGGGTGCAACCCGCCATTTGACAGTTTGAACATGGTATTAGAAAGCTGATGGGTGGGGAGAAAAATCCATGTAAAAAAAGTCAGAAGTCAAGAGCCAGAATGATACAGCTAAAGGTACAGAAGTTCCTCACAGTTTTAAAAACACAGTTACACAGTAAAACTCCTATTTTACTACAAATACTACTCCAGTCAAGTTGTAATGAATGGCAGATTTATTTACAAAGTTAAACTGGGGACAACAAATCACACCAATGATAACAACTAAGGGGGTCATTCCGAGTTGCTAACTCGCTGGCTCTGGACTTACTCAGCCGCTGGGATCACTTCAGTCTTTTTGGTCCCGGAATTGACGTCAGACACTCGCCCTGCAAACGCTTGGACACGCCAGCGTTTTTGCAAACACTCCCAGCAAACGATCAGTTGACACCCACAAACGCCCTCTTTCTGTCAATCACCTTGCAATCGGGTGTGCGAATGGATTCTTCGTTAAATCCATCGCCCAGCACCGATCCTCTTTGTACCCGTACGACGCGCCTGCACATTGCTGTGCATACGCATGCGCAGTTTTGCTGAGATTTAACCTGATGGCAGCGCTGCAAAAAGTTGCTAGTGAGCGATCAACTCGGAATGACCCCCAAAGTGCCATTTTCCTTAGTAACAACATACATTTTTCATTACAAAAAGATGTGCATGCTCTGAGTATAGATGTGTATCTATAAGAACAATCTGCACACATCAGTGGACCCCACTATATTCTCAGCTCAGTCCCACTTGAATGATTTCTGAATGTTACATTAAATATGCAATAGGATTTTTGTTGATGACGAGTCGCTCAACATAGTAAAAATCCTGTTTCCGGTTTCTTCTTTATCTGTTATATCAGCTGATGGTCTATGTCTATTTTGTTACATTATTTATGGCTACCTCTATTGTTGTTTATTGGATTCAGGGGGGAAAAAAAGACGTTCAAGCATTTTTTTGCTATTTTTGTTTGGTCCATAAAAGATCTGCATTCACTGTATATCTCTGCCGTTCCCCATTAAATATTATCTGAACTACTGACAAATCACTTCCCACTAATATCTTTGCCAAAAGGAAGTACTATGGTCAGCATAACAAGAGGAAAAGACCAGGATGATTCCATTAATCTTATCACTCAACAAGAACCAGTCCGGAAATGTGCTAAAATGTGAATCTGAACATAGATAATGCTTTACAAGTAATCTGCGCTGTAGGGGGGACAACAGAGAAGCCAAATGCTTGGCTTTGAAGACGAGTCATCTCTTAGTATTATCTATTAATCTGAATTGTTAATACATGAAAATACAGAATACTGTACCCATGCATACCGGATTCGGGATGCCGCCAGAAGACCGACTCCGGGGAGGGAGGGTTAGGCACTAAACAAGGAGGGTTAAGGATAGGCTGCGTGGAGGGTGGGGTTAGGGGGATAGAGGGATAGGGTTAGAATACTCATCAAGTGTCAAAATACTGTGCCTCAGGATGCCGCTGTCGGTATCATGACCGCCGGCATCCCGATACCATACCCAATTCAAACGAGTATAAGAAAGGACAGGTGAAAACCTATGGTGGGAAACCCGATGGTTGGGAAAGCTGTGGAAACCCACAGGCTACAAATGCTGGGTGCTATATACATTGAGGATTACTGGTAAATGTTACACCCATAGTACTAAAGAGGATTTGCCCACATTGCATTCAGTATTTGAGCTACAGTACTTTAAAGACTACAAATTGTGATGATGGATATCTTTTTGTTGTTATTACTAATTAAAATGTAGCATATACTAAATATCTTTTTTTGCAAATAAAACAAGCTGCATAACTACCGACATAGGCCCTCATTCTGAGTTGTTCGCTCGTTATTTTCCTTCGCATCAGTGAGATTTTCCGCTAACTGCGCATGCGCAATGTTCGCACTGCGGCTGCGCCAAGTAAATTTGCTAAGAAGTTTGGTATTTTACTCACGGCATTACGAGGTTTTTTCTTCGTTCTGCTGATCGTAGTGTGATTGACAGGAAGTGGGTGTTTCTGGGCGGAAACTGGCCGTTTTATGGGAGTGTGTGAAAAAACGCTGCCGTTTCTGGGAAAAAGGCGGGAGTGGCTGGAGAAACGGGGGAGTGTCTGGGCGAATGCTGGGTGTGTTTATGACGTCAAACCAGGAACGACAAGCACTGAACTGATCGCACTGGAAGAGTAAAGGCCCCCATCCACTAGTCAGATTTGGGCAGTTTTCTTCAGATTTCAATGCATCTGACCGTCATATCTGAAGAAAAGTGTCACATCGGATGGCTCTTCAGATCCAATGCTCACTCCCGTGTCAGATATGTCTGAACTACAGATCTCTGAGGCTGCCCCAACTATTTATCTGAATCTGAAGAAAACAGGTGCACATCGGATTGTTTCTTTTACTTCAGATGTATCTGATCAGATTCATCTGAAGCGTCACTTGACTGGCATCTCCCTGACCACTCCCACCCACCAAGAGGGGGAACAGCGGCAGCAGCAGCATCAGATCAATCGCATGTAGCATGTGTGCATCAGATATATCTGATGCGATCTGGCACATGATATATTGCATCAGATATATCTGAAGTGAATGTAATGAAAATTAAAGCCAGGGTCTGATCCGATTCCCGGGACGCTCCCGGTATAGTTCAAGAGAAATCTGATGCGATCTGCAGTTCAGACAAGTCTGAGTAGTGGATGGCCACCTTTAGTCTCGAGCTACTCAGAAACTGCAAAGAAAAATCTTTACGCTATATTGCGAATACTTCGTTTGCAATTCTGCTAAGCTAAGATTCACTCCTAGAGGGCGGCGGCTTAGCGTGTGCACTGCTGCGAAAAGCGGCTAGCAAGCGAACAACTCGGAATGAGGGCCATAATGTTGACATTGCCTTGAATGTACTTGCAATAAAAAAAATATTTGGGTATGACCACACACCCTCTAAAAATAGGAATTTAATACCTACCGGTAATTGCTTTTCTCCTAGTCTGTAGTGGATACTGGGGTCTTGTACTTTAGTACCATGGGGTATAGATCGGGTCCACTGGAGCCTGGCACTTTAAAACCTTTAGTGTGTGTATGTGTGTGCTGGCTCCTCCCCTCTATGCCCCTCCTACCAGACTCAGTCTAGGAAAACTGTGGCCCAGGAGACGGACATAACACGAGAGAAGAACAATACAACAACGGTGAGGCAACAAGCCAACACACAACCATAAACGAAAGGAGGGTGCTAACCAGAACAGAGGATAGCAACACCAACCTAACCCGGATAGCACAGCTATCCAAACAACAGAATGGGACCGCAATGTCGGTCCAACCAAATACTTACACAGGTAAGCAGGAACGAAGCACTGAGGCGGGCGCCCAGTATCCACTACAGACTAGGAGAAAAGGAATTACCGGTAGGTATTAAATTCCTATTTTCACTTATATCCTAGTGGATACTGAGGTCTTGTACTTTAGTACCATGGGGAAGTCCCAAAGCTCCCAAACAGGTGGGAGAGTGCTGAGACCCCTGTAAAACCGCTTGACCAAACTAAAGGCCATCCTTGGCCAAAGTATCGAACCTATAGAATTTCACAAAAGTGTTCGAACCAGACCAAGTAGCAGCTCGGCACAATTGTAGGGCCAACACACCCCGGACAGCTGCCCAGGCGGACCCCACCAACCTTGTCGAGTGGGCCTGATTAGACGCCGGCAAGGGCAGAGCCGCCGACGTATAGTACTGTTGAATGGTCAACCTGAGCCAACGAGCAAGAGATTGCTTAGAAGCAGGCCGACCAATCTTGGAGGCATCATAAAGGACAAACAGCGAGTCAGATTTCCGATGACGGGACGTCCTTTTGACATAAATCTTCAGAGCCCTGATCACATCTAAGGACTCAGGGCCAACGGAAGTGTCAGACAACACCGGAACCACAATAGGCTGATTCACATGAAAAGCTGAAACCACTTTAGGCAAAAATGGAGGACGGGACCTAAGTTCTGCCCTGTCTTCATGAAAAATCAAATAAGGGCTCTTACAGGATAAGGCCCCTAATTTCGAGACATGGCTGGCAGACACCAAAGCCAATAACATCACTGTCTTCCAGGTTAGAAATTTCAACTGCAACCTATGTAAGGGTTCAAACCAGTCCGATTGGAGAAAGGACAGAACCACATTGAGGTCCCACGGAGCCGTGGGAGGTACAAAGGGTGGTTGTATATGAGGAACTCCCTTCAGGAAAGTATGTACTTCTGGCAACAGGGCAAGTTGTTTTTGGAAGAAAATAGAGAGCGCCAAAATCTGGACTTGATGGAATCTAAACGTAAACCCATATCCACCCCTGCCTGCAGGGAAAGTAAAAAACGACCAATTCTAAATTCCACGAGAGAAACCTTTCTACTTTCACACCATAAAACATATTTTTTCCAGATACGATGATAATGCTTTGACGTCACCATCTTCCTGGCCTGGACCATGGTGGAAATAACACTGCACCGGGGACCCACTAACCGGGACCCCAGTGTAACACTCACCGCACCTTGTGACTTCGGCATCTGTTAGAGGGTGACGGCTGGCTGCTGGCGTGGGCACACATATTAACGATGTGTGATCAGCACCTCACAAGCTCAGTGTCCTGTCAGCTGGGATTACGAACCATTAACCCTCAGGAGGTTGGATCGGTCCCCCCTTTAAGTCCCACGAAGCAGGTAGTCTGGTTGCCAACCAGAGCTACCTGAAAATAATAAACTAAAATAACAATAAAGGAAAAATCTCTGGAGCTCCAGAGAAGTGCACCCAGCTCCATGGGCACATTTTTCTAAACTGAATCTGGTAGGAGGGGCATAGAGGGGAGGAGCCAGCCCACACATACACAAAGTTTTAAAGTGCCAGGCTCCAGTGGACCCGATCTATACACCATGGTACTAAAGTACAAGACCCCAATAACCATTAGGACGTTAGAGAAACAGTGCTCACTAGAACACATTGGTATCATCAAACTTTCCTCTTGCGACCTCCAAAAATTAAGAAAATATCAACAGTGGCTAAACACTTTAATGTACACCACAAAGGTTCCTAGAAAGATCTAAAAGCCTTTGACTTTGAAAGAATACAACTAGTGATCAGAGGAGGGGATATTACAGAAGAGTTATAAAAAAAAAAGAAAGCAAGTGGACCTTCCTCAGCCTGTTCAGCAGTGGCGGAACTCCCAGAGGCAATGGAAGTATTTGCCTCAGATGCTAGCTGTCAGGGGAGCCCAGAGGACTCCTCTCTCTGGACCATACGAGAGGCTGAGCATTGGGGTGGGGGCAGGGCTGCTTGCTGACTCCTTGGATCACTCAGCCAGTGATCTGAGCAGACTTAATTCACAGACAGCTCAATTTACTTCCGACTCGGGGGATAGGGAAGCACAGTATGGGGTGTGGAAGGTGGACGGAGAGCATAATCAGGGATTTGGATGAGGGAGGGGAAATTAATGTGTGTGTGTGTGTGTGTGTGTGTGTGTGTGTGTGTGTGTGTGTGTGTGTAAAGGGAAGGGGGGGGGGATTTATATGCACTGGCCCCAGCGCATTGTGATTACATTCAGTGGCGGCAGCTGCCCATGGGCTGTAGCGTACACCACACATTGCATTAAGGGGGGGGGGGGGGGGGGTAGCACATTTAAACCTACACGTAATGTTGTATTATACAAAGTACTGTACATAAACAGATAAGTGAGCAATAAACAAGTGACATACAGTACAATACAATACAATGCAGGATAGGGACATGGTTTATAGACATTTCTGCATCAGCAATCACAGCACTCAGATAAGCAGCGGGGTGTGAGCACCTAAGTGTTAGGTGCCCTTGTGGGGGAAAAAGGTGTAGATGAAAATAAAAGAAAGGAAAAGTACATGAGGAAGAGGGTCCTGCTCGTGAGAGCTCACATTCTAAAGGGAAGGGATGCAGTATTTGGCTTTACTTCTTCCTTCTAAAGGTGGGTACACACTAGTAGATATATCTGCAGATCAATTGATCTGCAGATATATCTATGGACGGATCGGGCAGTGTGCTGTGCATACACACTGCCCGATCCATCGGGGACTGACATCATGAACTGGTTCAGCGGTCAATCACCGCCGGCCGCCGCAGCATGTGTACACACATCGACGCGCCAATATATCGGTAGATATATTGGCCGTCGGCTGTGCTGCGCGGCCGACGCGATACGTCTGTGAACGACGGAGTTCACAGACGTATCGGCCGTACACACTTGCCGATGATCCCGTGATATATCGGCCATTCAAGAGAACGGCCGATATATCGACCAGTGTGTACGGGCCTTAAGACAGTTATATGTGCTAACCGGTCCAACCCCATGCAAAGTGTTGTGTCCATTGCAACCCACTGGCAGCAGCCGGAACTGATCCCATTACTTCTTCCGTTCCCTCTTCAGTTGTGCTTCTGCTGATGCCATAGCCACTGGAGGCAGGGAGGGGGAGCACCTTCGTCTAACTGGCTCTAGGCACCTGGCATAAACTTACACCCATGCCGGTCAACCTAAATTACATCAATTATAATTCCTGGAATCATAAATTATTACACATGATATAACAGATAACCAGCTGCCACTCACTAGTCCTTTTAAACGGTTGTAGTGAAAATTTAGACAATCAAAATGTCGACAACCAAAAATGTAGAACAGTGTCAACAGTCTTAAAAATAATAACACAGCTGCTGCTAACAGCCACTGCTACAGACATCTTTAACGCCTCTGAGAGCCGACAGTTTAGACGCAGCAGTATAGGAGCAGTGACATAGTTAAAAGTAACTTTCTAAGCCTGGGCTGGAATTGGAAAATAGGGGGAAAAAAACATTGTGGGGTTCCTGACGGCATAGTGAGCGATGACTATATAATTGCATACTCCTGCTAAATTTTACAGATGAAGAAGGAAGCAAAGTGCTATCATTCAGTGACAGCGGAAGCTGCAAGTTCATGCTCCTAGCAGCACATTTCTTTGTCTCGGATGTGACTTCAGATTATACAGTAGTGAACATATCCGTTTAAAACTTGTCTGTAAAATATAGTTATGAGCGGGTTCGGATTCTCGGGATCCGAACCCCCCCGAACTTCCCCCTTTTTACACGGGTCCGAGGCAGACTCGGATCCTCCCGCCTTGCTCGGTTAACCCAAGCGCGCCCGAACGTCATCATCCCGCGGTCGGATTCTCGCGAGATTCGTATTCTATATAAGGAGCCGCGCGTCGCCGCCATTTTTCACTCGTGCATTGGAGATGATCGTGAAAGGACGTGGCTGGCGTCCTCTCAGTTTCTATGTTCAGTGGGCTGCAAATTGTGCTGCAAATATCTGTGCTCAGTGTGCTGCAAGTGCAAATATCTACGTTCTCTGCCTGAAAAACGCTCCACATCTGACTTTGCTCAGTGTGCTGCAAATATCTGTGCTCATTGTGCTAATTGCTTTATTGTGGGGACTGGGGACCAGCAGTATTATATAGTAGGAGGACAGTGCAGAGTTTTGCTGACCAGTGACCAGCAGTATTATACGTTCTCTGCTTGAAAAGCGCTCCATATCTGTGCTGCATTGTAGTATATAGTAGGAGGACAGTGCAGAATTTTGCTGACCACCAGTATAACTATATATATATATATATATATATATATATATATATATATATATAGCAGTACGGTACAGTAGTCCACTGCTCTACCTACCTCTGTGTCGTCAAGTATACTATCCATCCATACCTGTGGTGCATTTCAGTTTTGCACAGTTTGCTGACCACCAGTATATACTATATAGCAGTACGGTACAGAAGGCCACTGCTCTACCTACCTCTGTGTCGTCAAGTATACTATCCATCCATACCTGTGGTGCATTTCAGTTTTGCACAGTTTGCTGACCACCAGTATATACTATATAGCAGTACGGTACAGAAGGCCACTGCTCTACCTACTTCTGTGTCGTCAAGTATACTATCCATCCATACCTGTGGTGCATTTCAGTTTTGCAGTTTGCTGACCACCAGTATAACTATATATATATAGCAGTACGGTACAGTAGTCCACTGCTCTACCTACCTCTGTGTCGTCAAGTATACTATCCATCCATACCTGTGGTGTATTTCAGTTTTGCACAGTTTGCTGACCACCAGTATATACTATATAGCAGTACGGTACAGAAGGCCACTGCTCTACCTACCTCTGTGTCGTCAAGTATACTATCCATCCATACCTGTGGTGCATTTCAGTTGTGCGCAGTATATATAGTAGTAGGCCATTGCTATTGATATATTACTGGCATATAATTCCACACATTAAAAAATGGAGAACAAAAATGTGGATAAAATAGGGAAAGATCAAGATCCACTTCCACCTCGTGCTGAAGCTGCTGCGACTTGTCATGGCCGAGATGATGAAATGTCATCAACGTCGTCTGCCAAGGCCGATGCCCAATGTCATAGTAGAGAGCATGTAAAATCCCAAAAAATAAAGCTCAGTAAAATGACCCAAAAATCTAAATCAAAATCGTCTGAGGAGAAGCGTAAACTTGCCAATGTGCCATTTACGACACAGAGTGGCAAGGAACGGCTGAGGCCCTGGCCTATGTTCAAGGCTAGTGGTTCAGCTTCACATGAGGATGGAAGCACTCATCCTCCTGCTAGAAAACTTAAAAGAGTTAAGATGGCAAAAGCACAGCAAAGAACTGTGCGTTCTTCTAAATCACAAATCCCCAAGGAGAGTCCAATTGTGTCGGTTGCGATGCCTGACCTTCCCAACACTGGACGGGAAGAGGTTGCGCCTTCCACCATTTGCACGCCCCCTGCAAGTGCTGGAAGGAGCACCCGCAGTCCAGTTCCTGATAGTCAAAGTGAAGATGTCACTGTTGAAGTACACCAGGATGAGGATATGGGTGTTGCTGGCGCTGGGGAGGAAATTGACAAGGAGGATTCTGATGGTGAGGTGGTTTGTTTAAGTCAGGCACCCGGTGGAATTATTTCAACAGAAATGCGGACAACTGGTGTCAAGCCGTGTGTTGCCTTTGTCAAGCTGTAATAAGTAGGGGTAAGGACGTTAACCACCTAGGAACATCCTCCCTTATACGTCACCTGGACCGCATTCATCAGTAGTCAGTGACAAGTTAAAAAACTTTGGATGACAGCGGAAGCAGTCCACTGACCACTAAATCCCTTCCTCTTGTAACCAAGCTCCTGCAAACCACACCACCAACTCCCTCAGTGTCAATTTCCTCCTTAGACAGGAAAGCCAATAGTCCTGCAGGCCATGTCACTGTCAAGTCTGACGAGTCCTCTCCTGCCTGGGATTCCTCCGATGCATCCTTGAGTGTAACGCCTACTGCTGCTGGCGCTGCTGTTGTTGCTGCTGGGAGTCGATCTTCATCCCAGAGGGGAAGTCGGAAGACCACTTGTACTACTTCCAGTAAGCAATTGACTGTCCAACAGTCCTTTGCGAGGAAGATGAAATATCACAGCAGTCATCCTGCTGCAAAGCGGATAACTCAGGCCTTGGCAGCCTGGGTGGTGAGAAACGTGTTTCCGGTATCCACCGTTAATTCACAGGGAACTAGAGACTTGATTGAGGTACTGTGTCCCCGGTACCAAATACCATCTAGGTTCCATTTCTCTAGGCAGGCAATACCGAAAATGTACACAGACGTCAGAAAAAGAGTCACCAGTGTCCTAAAAAATGCAGTTGTACCCAATGTCCACTTAACCACGGACATGTGGACAAGTGGAGCAGGGCAGACTCAGGACTATATGACTGAGACAGCCCACTGGGTAGATGTATTGCCTCCCGCAGCAAGAACAGCAGTGGCGGCACCAGTAGCAGCATCTCGCAAACGCCAACTCGTTCCTAGGCAGGCTACGCTTTGTATCATCGCTTTCCATAAGAGGCACACAGCTGACAACCTCTTACGGAAACTGAGGATCATCATCGCAGAATGGCTTACCCCAATTGGACTCTCCTGAAGATTTGTGACATCGGACAACGCCACCAATATTGTGCGTGCATTACATCTGGGCAAATTCCAGCACGTCCCATGTTTTGTACATACATTGAATTTGGTGGTGCAGAATTATTTAAAGAACGACAGGGGCGTGCAAGAGATGCTGTCGGTGGCCCGAAGAATTGCGGGCCACTTTCGGCATTCAGCCACCGCGTGCCGAAGACTGGAGCACCAGCAAACAGTCCTGAACCTGCCCTGCCATCTGAAGCAAGAGGTGGTATTCAACCCTCTATATGCTTCAGAGGATGGAGGAGCAGCAAAAGGCCATTCAAGCCTATACATCTGCCTACGATATAGGCAAAGGAGGGGGAATGCACCTGACTCAAGCGCAGTGGAGAATTATTTCAACGTTGTGCAAGGTTCTGCAACCCTTTGAACTTGCCACACGCGAAGTCAGTTCAGACACTGCCAGCCTGAGTCAGGTCATTCCCCTCATCAGGCTTTTGCAGAAGAAGCTGGAGACATTGAAGGAGGAGCTAAAACAGAGCTATTCCGCTAGGCATGTGGGACTTGTGGATGGAGCCCTTAATTCGCTTAACCAGGATTCACGGGTGGTCAATCTGTTCAAATCAGAGCACTACATTTTGGCCACCGTGCTCAATCCTAGATTTAAAACCTACGTTGGATCTCTCTTTCCGGCAGACAAAAGTCTGCAGAGGTTCAAAGACCTGCTGGTGAGAAAATTGTCAAGTCATGCGGAACGTGACCCGTCAACAGCTCCTCCTTCACATTCTCCCGCAACTGGGGATGCGAGGAAAAGGCTAAGAATTAAGAGCCCACCCGCTGGCGGTGATGCAGGGCAGTCTGGAGCGAGTGCTGATATCTGGTCCGGACTGAAGGACCTGCCAACGATTACTGACATGTCGTCTACTGTCACTGCATATGATTCTGTCACCATTGAAAGAATGGTGGAGGATTATATGAGTGAACGCATCCAAGTAGGCACGTCAGACAGTCCGTACGTATACTGGCAGGAAAAAGAGGCAATTTGGAGGCCCTTGCACAAACTGGCTTTATTTTACCTAAATTGCCCCCCCTCCAGTGTGTACTCCGAAAGAGTGTTTAGTGCAGCCGCTCACCTTGTCAGCAATCGGCGTACGAGGTTACTTCCAGAAAATGTGGAGAAGATGATGTTTATCAAAATTAACTATAATCAATTCCTCCGTGGAGACATTCACCAGCAATTGCCTCCAGAAAGTGCACAGGGACCTGAGATGGTGGATTCCAGTGGGGACGAATTAATAATCTGTGAGGAGGGGGATGTACACAGTGAAAGGGGTGAGGAATCGGACGATGAGGAGGAGGTGGGCATCTTGCCTCTGTAGAGCCAGGAGAGATTGATTGCTTCTTTTTTGGTGGGGGCCCAAACCAACCAGTCATTTCAGTCACAGTTGTGTGGCAGACCCTGTCGCTGAAATGATGGGTTTGTTAAAGTGTGCATGTCCTGTTTATACAACATAAGGGTGGGTGGGAGGGCCCAAGGACAATTCCATCTTGCACCTCTTTTTTCTTTCATTTTTCTTTGCATCATGTGCTGTTTGGGGACTATTTTTTTGAAGTGCCATCCTGCCTGACACTGCAGTGCCACTCCTAGATGGGCCAGGTGTTTGTGTCGGCCACTTGGGTCGCTTAGCTTAGTCATCCAGCGACCTCGGTGCAAATTTTAGGACTAAAAATAATATTGTGAGGTGTGAGGTGTTCAGAATAGACTGAAAATTAGTGGAAATTATGGTTATTGAGGTTAATAATACTATGGGATCAAAATGACCCCCAAATTCTATGATTTAAGCTGTTTTTGAGGGTTTTTTGTTAAAAAAACACCCAAATCCAAAACACACCCGAATCCGACAAAAAAATTTCAGGGAGGTTTTGCAAAAAACGCGTCAGAATCCAAAACACGGCCGCGGAACCGAATCCAAAACCAAAACCCGAAAAATTTCCGGTGTACATCACTAGTAAAATATAGGATAACATCAGTCATGGCCCACGCAGGTAGAAATGCATCAATTAACGGGGCAGATGCACTTTGGGCTGAATTCAATTAGCCCTGTTCATTTAGCGGGGGTGAAAAGCATGGTAGCCTCGGGCTTTAACACCATTGAGCTATTCAATTCCAGTCCCTTTTTCATCCGAGACCCTTCTGAAAACCCATTAAATTAACATGTTAATGGAAGTTACACAGACATATATTAACAGGATCACCTCACCTGTTAACATGCTAGTTATCTGGGATTTCTTTTTGAGCCTATTGAGGCTCAAAAAAAAAAAACCCCAGTTAACTGCAGCCTGCGGACTGCAGTCAGGCTCTCTGACTTACCCGCGGGTTCAATTAGCCCGTGGTAAATTGCCACCGCTAATTGAATCTCCCCCATGTCAGGCTTCAAGCAAAACACAACCTCTGGCTTTACTCTCCTCAACAATAAACAGCTGTCACACTGTAGGTCATAGCTACCAAAGGACCATTTAAATTCTCAACACTTTCATGGTTTAAAACAGGGATGGGGAACCTTCGGCCCTCTTGCTGTTGTTGAACTACACATCCCAGCATGCCCTGCAACAGTTTTAGCATGGCCAAATAGCAAACTGTAGCAAGGCATGCTGGTATGTGTAGTTCAACAACAGCTGGAAGGCCAAAGGTTTTCGGGGGTTTTACCTCATTTTCATATGTACTAACCCCCGGCCGCCGAGTTTTCGCCGCTGAGGGTATCGCCATTTTTTTGATGGCGATACCCTGTAAAAAAGTATGTACTTCTTATCGCCAGTCGCCGCTGACCCGACTCCCCCCGGCATACCTCCGTCCAGGCAGCCCTGGTCCCGGAAGCTAAACTCCTCCTCTTCCTAGCAACACAGCAGGATGTCCTTCCGGCTGCAGGGAGTAGGAGGCAGCGCCCGGGATGGCCTGGTGCCTGCTTCCCAGCCAGGGAGGAGAGGGAGAGCCCAGGGAGTTGACAGAGACCCCTCACATACCTGCTCACAGGTATCGCGGGGGGCCTCTGTCACTGTATTGCGCTGTTAATCGCATATGTTAATACATATGCAATTAGCATTGCAGCGGTAGGCAGCGAGGGGCGGCGATGTATTTTAATATATCCCGCCCTTTCGGTCTAAAAACACATCTATGCTAAACAGTTTTTGCTCAATCTATAATTCCCATGGATTGCTTAGGTAAATCAGGAGCAACTGTTAGATGAATCACCTCTATTCCTGTTAAGTACCCTGTGAATAAGGGGTCTGTTCCTGAAGCAGTGAAAAGTGTGGGGAAGTGAGCCAGTGAAGAAGTTGCCCATGGCAAGCAAACAGCATTGAAGTACCATTTATAATTTGCATAGTATACAATTGTACGGAGCAGCCGATTGGTTGCCATGGACAAATTCTCTACTGGCTCACTTCCCAACTCTTTTCACTGCTTCATGAATAGACCCCTTAATTATAAAACAAAATTAAACATCTTATAGGAAAGATTTCCTGTCTGAAAAGTGGGACTATCCTGGGAGAAGGTGGCACATATTCTTGGGTTTACTAGGTAAGCAGCATTTCAGCACCATCCTTCTCACCTATGAGTGGGGGAGTTAGATATGTAGTCTGGGTTATTTTAAGCACCAGTAACCTTACTGTCTGCCAGTTTCAGGCTGAAGCTATTTCAGATGGTCTTACTGGAAGTCCGACAATCTCTACAGTGACATGACAGTTTCCCCTACCGCAAGGTCACTTGACATTAAGAGGTCATAGTGTTTGTTTCCTGTAGGAATAATCTCATAAACCAGAGTATCCCCAGAAAAAAACAGTAAGATACAGGGGTCTATTTAATAAACATAAATATCGCTTTTCTCCAGCACTTTAGTTGAAGAAAACCATACTTTTGTTTTCTCTTTAATTACATGAAGTGTGAAGAAATCACTGATATCTCCGCCTTTTCATTCCTGTCACGTTCCTGCAGCCCCATTGGATATAATGGGTGCTGTCAGGGGCAGACTGAGGGGCAGACTGAGGGGCAAGTAGGGGTGGGGGTGGGGGGACGGGGAAGATCCCCGGTGGGCTGATGGCCACGTGGGCCTATTTTGTTTGTTGACATGTGAGAGGTGGTGCTGCCACCAAGGTTATACGATATACCTCTGGTGCTGTCCATGTGAGGACACTTCTACAGATTTTTACAGGGCCCTGTCAGTTCCCAATCTGCCTGTGCACGACAATGGAATATACTAGTGCTACATACTTTATAGGGTATCCGGTCTTTAGGTCGACAGCACTTAAGTCGCCACTCATTAGGTCGACATGGTCTATAGGTCGACTTGGACATGCCCGAAGCATGGTGAGCGAAGTGAGCCATGCAAGGGGATACGGTGCACTAATTGGGGTTCTCAGTCACTTTATGAAGAAAACAACATTAAAAAAAAAAAAAAAAAACTCATGTCGACCTTTTTCCTTGTCGACCTAATGACCGTGATGACCTATTTCAGGTGTCGACCTAGTTACTGTCGACCAACAGTGGTCAACCTAATGACTGTCGACCCTATGATCCACACCCACTGTATAGATGTTACAGCAAAGAATTATAAACCCTCTTGGTGTCACTGAGCCTTTTTAAAACAGCAGTGGAAATGTGAAACAAATTGTAATACCAAAATTTATATTATTATTTTTTTTTTCCCCTGTGGGGGTCAATGTGTATGTATTCTCCTGTTGGGAGCAATGTGTTTTATTCTTTTCTAGTGCAATGTTTTTCATCTGCGATTGCGCCCGAGTTGTACCGCACATGCATGCATCACGATGATGTTCGAACAGAGTTGCAGCACGGACTCCGAAAAACGCACCAAGAAGTGTATTAGAAATGTGTTGGATTTTCCTGTGTGGTTACAGGGGGTTGTCTATTCAGACGCAGATGTAACGTAGTGTGGGCGTGTTTCTGAAAGTGGTTGAATATAGAGACTTGAATTGCTCACATTGGAGGCAATACTCAGACGGATGATCTACACCGAGCATTTGGCTGGTAACAGTTACAATGGCGCGACCGATGGTGGTGTCTCAAGATGCACAAAGCATGATTGCAGCATTGGTAGACATTGGAAGGGGGCATCTCAGCCCTTGCATATTTGGATGCATGGATGTACAGTGCACTAGGGAACTGCATTAAAGCGTCATCAGCATAAAGTTACAGATGCAACTGCAGAAAGTGAAGGCAGCAACTTCGTCAAACTCAGCATTAGATCCTATGAGGATGAATCCCGGACCTCAACAGACCTCGCCCCCATTAGGGCTACTTCCATAAATTTCTCGGGCTGGTTTTCCATCCTAATCTTCCCCTGTGTATCACTGTATCATTCACCATGCAGAACACAGATATAATGCCGTTTGACATGGGATCCGGTCTCTAGGTCAACACTATCTAGGTCGACCACTATTGGTCAACAGTAACTAGGTCGACAGGGTTTCTAGGTCGACAGGGTCTCTAGGTCAACAGGTCAAAAGGTCGACATGAGTTTTTCACGTTTTATTTTCTTTTTTTGAACCTTAACGATCCACGTGGACTACGGTTGTAACGGTAATCTGTGCCGAGCGAAGTCGCTCGCCATGCGAGGGGACACGGTGCACTAACTGGGGTTCCCGGTCACTCTACGAAGAAAACGACACCAAAAAAACAAAAAAACTCATGTCGACCTTTTGACCTGTCGACCTAGACCATGTTGACCTAAAGATCCTGTCGTCCTACAGACTCTGTCGACCTAGTTACTGTCGACCAATAGTGGTCGACATAGACACTGTCGACCTAGTTACTATCTATCTTCCATACCACACCCGTTTGACATTACACTAAAGAGTACACTGGTGCAATATTGCAAATACTGTACAAAGTAAATAAGTCAAATACACATTAAATACCAGTATAGCTCACAACACTGCATTATTAACAGGGCTTTATAGCCATGGTAATATACACACGTGGGTGGACCCTGCATCGTTGCACACAGTGCCTACTAAGCCGCAGCGTGATTGACAGGCTGTGGCTGTATAAGGACGGGGAGACGTTGGAGCCACGCAGCATTCCCAAAAACGGGGGGGGGGGGGGGGGGGATGGTTGTGTGTCATCTTTTCCGGTAGTGCCCTCCAATGCAGATTTCCTGGCCCGTCTGAGTGAAAAACAAAACACCCGCCACCCTGCATAACCTGAGCAAAGACACAGCTGCTGTGTGAAGTGCATTCATCTGTCCCAGAATGAGGTGTAGAGCAACGTACTCAAGTCCCAAAACATTTCAGGGCCTATTTATCACCATCCACATCTTGGATGCGGACGTCATGTGATGAAAATCGCCCAAACTCGCACTGTGATAACTGATCACATTGCAGGGATGTATCAATTATCGCATGCAGGGACAGAGCTTGCAGTCAAGCTCTGTCCCTGCAATGCCTCGTCGAAGCATCATCGGGTATTTTTTTTTAAAATACCCTGATGTCCTGCTGCGCATCCGCCGCTATCTCCGCCGCTTAGTTGACCCCCCGTCGCCATGGATTCCCCACAGCAGGATAATATATTCACCAGTCCAGGGAGCCGGTCCACGCTGCTCCCGCCGGGCTGCCGGATCCAGTGTGTTGCGGTGACCCCCGGTGCTGTAAAGTGCACTGCCGCTTTGCAGCGTCACTTTACCGCACCGGGGTCACATTGCAGAATATGGTGGACCCGGCAACTGGCGGCGCTCACCGGAGCAGTGGACACCGGCTCCCTGGACAGGTGAGTAGGTTTTTTTTTTTTTTACACTTTGATCAGCTTGTGTGTCCATCGGACACACATAGCTGATCACTGTAGCCGGGTCCCGCTCAGCTTTCTCTGGGGCAGAGAATGCTGGGCAAATGCCTCCCTGTCGCAGTGCTGCCCTGTGATCTCATCAGCATGAGCTGACAAGATTATCACAGGGCACACTGCAGGATTTTTTTTACACATTTTTTTATTTTATTTTAGTAAATGTGGTCAGATCGCATTTCTCATTATAAGTATGGGGAATGCGATGTGGATTACTAAACAAAAGTGAATTCAAGGGTTTGGAGCAGTTTTTCATGAAAAGTGCTCCAAATGCCCTTTAATACATTTAGGTGATGCTAAAATAATGTGAAAAGGGTGTGAAAACACCCTTTCTCACATTATTTTTGTAAAAATAATGTTAATAAATAGACCTCTTCATGTTTTCAGCTCACCTGTGGATCTTTAAAATGTGACAATTAGTGTGGAATTCAAATGTTTGAAAAGTCGGTTGGGTGTCTGTTTTTTTCTGTCTATTAGATAGGAAAAAAAAGACTCCCAACTGACTTTTCAAACATTTGAATCTACCCCTTAGACTGGTATACACTTTATGATGTGTATAACCGGCTGATGGCGCAGCTAATAGAACAATATTTCTGCTGCGGGGTACACTGGGCTCCACAAGTCTGGACAATGGGGTGTAGAGTAGGATCTTGATCCGAGGCACCAACAGACTCAAAGCTTTGACTGTTACCAGAATGCACAGCGCCACCTCCTATATCACCCCGCCTCCCAGCACAGGAGCTCAGTTTGTCAGTTGGTGCTGCAGTAAGCAGGCACTTAACAGAGGGGCTGCTCCAAGCAGCCCTGAGAAAAGGTCAGGCGTACCATAAGCAGGCCCGCACTTCCAAACCTGGTAAGCCGAAGCCCAAAAGAGCCTGGGCTGCCCGTCAGCCAGCTGCCAAGACAATAAGCCTGCCGCATGACGGGGCGGGCCTCCCCCTGGGGGATCCCAGGGTGGGAGGCCGGCTTCTAGGGTATACCCAGGAATGGTTGAAGACCACTTCAGATGCCTGGGTACGGGAAGTCGTCACTCGAGGTTACGCCATTGCCTTCAAAAACCGACCCCCTCATCAATTTTGCCAGACAGACGTCCCTTTGGACCGGACAAAGGCAAAAACTCTACACTTGGTGGTACAGACCCTCCTGGATACAGGAGTCGTAGTACAGGTGCCTCTTGCTCAGAGGGGCCGGGGGTACTATTCTCCGCTGTTTCTAGTCCCGAAACCAAATGGGTCCTCCCGGCCCATTCTCAACCTCAAGGCATTGAACAGGTTTGTGATTTTTTCCAAGTTCCGTATGGAAACCCTTCGCTCTATAGTTCTGGCCTTGGAACCTGGGGACTACATGGTCTCCTTGGACATACAGGATGCTTACCTGCATATTCCTATAGCAGTGTCACATCAACAGTACCTGAGGTTTGCTATTGGCAACATCCATTACCAGTTTCGGGCGTTACCTTTTTGGTTTAACAACGGCTCCGCGAGTCTTCACCAAAGTTATGGCGGTGATGACGGTGGTACTCCGCCGTCAAGGGGTCAGGATACTGCCGTATCTGGACAACTTGTTAATCCTGGAAATTCCCCAGATCTTCTCCTGTGTCATCTGGATATGACTGTCCAGTTTCTAAAAGCCCACGGGTGGCTCATCTACTGGAAGAAATCCTCCCTGGTCCCTGCTCAGAGCATGGTGCACCTGGGAGCGCTGTCAGACACTCACAACCAGAGGTTGTTCTTGTCTCAGGAGAAAGTCCTGAAGCTTAAGGCAGGATTCGTTGCTTCCTTTTTGTCCGCAAGTGTCGATACATTCGGCTATGCAGGTCTCGGGCCTCATGGGGTCAGCTTTCGACATGGTGGAGTATGCTCAATTCCATTCTCACCCCCTCCAGAAGCTGATTCTAGCCAAGTGGGACGGCCTGCCTCACCGGATCAGGTCTCACATGATCTCATTGACTCCGGAGGTCCGTCTTGTCGCTGCTCTGGTGGCTCCAGGACCAACAATTGTGCAAGGGCCGTCCCTTCTGGATATCCAACTGGGTCCTGTTGACGACAGATGCCAGTCTAAGAGGTTGGGGCGCGGTGCTGAAGCAGCACTCCTTACAGGGTCGGTGGACCAAGGAGGAATCTCTCCTCTCGATCAACATTCTGGAGTTGCGGGCGGTCTTCAATGTGTTGAACCTGGCCTAGCATTTAATTCAGAACCATCCTGTTCAAGTACAGTCGGACAACACCACCACAGTGGCTTACATAAATCATCAAGGCGGCACTCGAAGCCGTTTGGCAATGAAGGAAGTCTCATGGATTCTACAGTGGGCAGAACGCCATCTACCGGCAATATCGGCAATATTCATTCCGAGAGTCTTGAATTGGGAAGCGGACTCTCTCAGTCGTCAGGACGTGCATGCCGGCGAGTGGGGCCTCCATCCAGAAGTGTTTCAACTCCTCGTGGAAAGCTGGGGTCTTCCAGATGTGGATCTGATGGCGTCTCGACACAATCACAAGGTACCGGTCTTCGGAGCAAGGACAAGGGATCCTCAAGCAGCATTCGTGGATGCGCTGGCGGTGCCGTGGAGGTTTTGTCTGCCGTACGTGTTCCCTACGGTGTCACTCCTGCCCAGGGTAATTCGGAAGTTCAAGCAAGAAAAAGGAAATCTGCTTCTCATAGCTCCGGCGTAGCCCAGACGGCACTGGTTCTCAGACCTGCAAGGCCTATCGTCAGAGTGTCCACTTCTACTTCCACAACGCCCAGACCTCCTCGTTCAGGGCCCTTGTGTCTACCAGGACCTAGGCCGGCTATCTTTGACGGCGTGGCTCTTGAAGCTTCCGTCTTGAGGGCTAAGGGTTTTTCTGAAGAGGTCATTAAAACTATGTTGCGGGCTTGGAAACCGGCTTCTGCTCGGATTTACCATAGGGTCTGGCATTCATACTTTGTTTGGTGCACATCTAACAATTATGACGCTTCCAAGTTTAGTACAGCCAAACTTTTGGCTTTTCTGCAGCAGGGTCTAGATTTAGGCCTGCGTCTGGCCTCCCTCAAGGTTCATATTTCTGCCTTGTCGGTTTGGTTTCAGAGAAAAAAATAAGATTTTAAACCTACCGGTAAATCTATTTCTCCTAGTCCGTAGAGGATGCTGGGGACTTCGTAAGGACCATGGGGTATAGACGGGCTCCGCAGGAGACATGGGCACTATAAAGAACTTTAGAATGGGTGTGCACTGGCTCCTCCCTCTATGCCCCTCCTCCAGACCTCAGTTAGAGAAACTGTGCCCAGAGGAGACGGACAGTACGAGGAAAGGATTTTTGTTAATCTAAGGGCAAGATTCATACCAGCCCACACCATCCACACCGTATAACCTGGACTATACGCAACCAGTTAACAGTATGAACAAAACAGTATCAGCCAACGACTGATCTTAACCGTAACATAACCCTTATGTAAGCAATAACTATATACAAGTCATGCAGAAATATGTCCGCACTGGGACGGGCACCCAGCATCCTCTACGGACTAGGAGAAAAAGATTTACCGGTAGGTTTAAAATCTTATTTTCTCTTACGTCCTAGAGGATGCTGGGGACTCCGTAAGGACCATGGGGATTATACCAAAGCTCCAAACCGGGCGGGAGAGTGCGGATGACTCTGCAGCACCGATTGAGCAAACATGAGGTCCTCCTCAGCCAGGGTATCAAACTTGTAGAATTTTGTAAAAGTGTTTGAACCCGACCAAGTAGCTGCTCGGCAAAGCTGCAAGGCCGAGACGCCTCGGGCAGCCGCCCAAGAAGAGCCCACCTTCCTAGTGGAATGGCCCTTTACTGAATTTGGTAACGGCAATCCAGCCGTAGAATGAGCCTGCTGAATCGTGTTACAGATCCAGCGAGCAATAGTCTGCTTAGAGCAGGAGTGCCAACCTTGTTGGCTGCATACAGGACAAACAGTGCCTCTGTTTTCCTAACCCGAGCCGTCCTGGCTACGTAAATTTTTTAGGCCCTGACTACATCAAGGGATTTGGAATCCTCCAAGTCTCCCGTAGCCACAGGCACCACAATAGGTTGGTTCATATGAAAAGATGACACCACCTTAGGCAAAAATTGAGGACGAGTCCTCAACTCTGCTCTACCCTCATGAAAAATGAGATAGGGGCTCTTATGAGATAAGGCCGCCAATTCGGACACCCGCCTTGCAGATGCCAAGGCCAACAACATGACCACTTTCCAAGTGAGAAACTTTAATTCAACTGTTTGAAGAGGTTCAAACCAGTGAGATTTTAGGAACTGTAACACCATGTTAAGGTCCCATGGTGCCACTGGAGGCACAAAAGGAGGCTGGATGTGTAGCACTCCCTTTACAAAAGTTTGGACTTCTGGGAGAGAAGCCAATTCCTTCTGGAAGAATATAGATAGGGCCGAAATCTGTACCTTAAATGGAGCCTAGCTTTAGGCCTATATCCACTCCTGTCTGTAGAAAGTGGAGAAAATGGCCCAAGTGAAAATCTTCCGTAGGAGCATTCTTGGCTTCACACCAAAATACATACTTCCTCCAGATACGGTGATAATGTTTCGCCGTCACTTCCTTCCTAGCCTTTATCAGAGTAGGGATGACTTCTTCCGGAATACCCTTCCCCGCTAGGATTCGGTGTTCAACCGCCATGCCGTCAAACGTAACCGTGGTAAGTCTTGGAACACGCAGGGTCCCTGCTACAACAGGTCCTCCCTGAGAGGAAGAGGCCACGGATCTTCTGTGAGCATCTCCTGAAGATCTGAATACCAGGCCCTTCAAGGCCAATCTGGAACAATGAGTATTGTCCGTACTCTTTTCCGTCTTATGATTCTCAATATTTTTGAGGTGAGAGGAAGAGGAGGGAAAAATAGGATTTTGGTACTTACCAGGTAAATCCTTTTCTTTGAATCCATAGGGGGCACTGGAGTACTCTTGGGATATGGACGGTGTTAGCAAGGACTGGGCACTGAATATTCAAATTTCAGTAACTCTCCTCCCCTCCATACTCCCAGAATACCAGTGTTTTTTCCTGAGGCGAACAGGATAGAGAGGATGAACAATGGAGAATTACCTATAATATTATAACATAACGGACAACAATAAAGTTGACACATAACGTAACTGACAACTAACCAGTTAACACCATAACCGATAAATCGGTGAGAATGTGTTACCATAAGATCCCCTGAACTTACCACAACCAGGTAAAACTGCTCTGGGTGGGCGTCCAGTGCCCCCTATGGATTCAAAGAAAAGGATTTACCTGGTAAGTACCAAAATCCTATTTTCTTTTTCATCCACTAGGGGTCACTGGAGTACTCTTGGGACGTACCAAAGTTCCCTCGTGGGCGGGAGAGCTGTTTGGCACCTGTAACACTAGGCGGCCAAAGCTAGATGCTGATGCCGCAAACGTATTAACTTGTAAAAGCGCACAAACGTGTGCACTGATGACTATGTAGCCGCACGGCAATTCTGCGTCGTAGACACCCCACGACCAGCTGCCCCTGAAGTTTCCACAGAACGTGTGGAAAGAGCGGTTACTGATGTAGGCGGCTGTAACCTAGCATGAAGGTAAGCCTGACGTATGGTCAGTTTTATCCATCTGGATGGGTGGTCTTCTGTTTGCCGGCGGTCGGGCTCCTGGCGCTCAGTATACCGGCGCCGGAAGCCCGACAGCCGGCATACCGACACTTATTTTCCCTCGTGGGGGTCCACGACCCCCATAGAGGGAGAATAAAATAGTGTGGCGCGCGTAGCGCGCCACCGTGCCCGTAGCGTGGCGAGCGCAGCGAGCCCGCAAGGGGCTCATTTGCGCTCGCCAAGCTGTCGGTAAGCCGGCGGTCGGGCTCCCGGCGCCGGGATGCTGGTCGCCGGGAGCCCGACCGCCGGCCAGCCGTAGTGAACCCATCTGGATAAGGTCTGCTTAGAAGCTGGCCAACCCATCTTGGCAGCATTATAGAGAACAAACAACGTATCCGTCTTACGAACTGTAGACGTTCGGGATACATAAACGCGTAATGCGCGTACCACATCCAAAGTTCCAGACTGTCCTGTTAACACAGGAACTACTATTGGTTGATTGATGTGAACATATGACACTACCTTTTGCCAGAAAGCGGGATTCGTACGAAGCTCCGCTCTGTCATCATGAAAACTACAAACAGTGGCTTGCATGACAAGGCACCCAAATCTGAAACACGCCTTGCCGAAGCTAAGGCTAGGAGAAAAAATCGTTTTCCAAGTGAGAAACTTAACATCCACTTGATGTAAGGGTTCAAAGTATGAAGCTGTACAAAATCTAAAACCAGATTCAAGTCCCATGGCGCTGTAGGTGGAATGAATGGAGGCTGTACTCTGAGAACACCTTGCAGAAAAGGTGTGTGAGACGGCAATAGAGCCAATATTCTTAGAAAGTAAATTGACAAAGCAGATACCTGCACCTTTAGTGTAGATAAACGCAGTCCTCCATCTAACCCCGTTTGTAGAAATAACAAAAGACGGGATAACTTGAAAGATGATGTCGGAAACTTACGAACTTCACACCAACCTATATAGGCACGCCAAATCCTGTAATAATGAGCTGTCGTAACTGGATTTCTAGCACGTAACATGGTTGTTATAACCGATAGTGGAATGCCCTCTCTTCTTAAGAGGGCGGTCTCAACAGCCACCCCTTCAAACGCATCCGCGCTAAATCGGGGTAAAGGAATGGACCCTGTCGTAACAGGTCCGGACGTAACGGAAGCGGCCAAGGATCGTCTGCGAGTAAGCAACAGAGAGAGCAGCGGAAACGGTGGAAACAGATACCTGAGGCTGTACGGCCACGCAATCGTGAGAGCATCCACTGCCACTGCCTTTGGATCTCGCGTTCTGGACACATACTGGCTTTTGGTGATTGTGGCGAGATGTCATCAGGTCCACTGGAGGGTAACCCCACCTCTGGACCAACATGTGAAACACTTCTGGATTTAATGCCCATTCTCCTGGATGAAAATCCCGATGGCTGAGATCATCCGCCTCCCAGTTGTCCATTCTCGTAATGAACACTACCACCAATATCACTTGGTGATGTTCGGCCCAATTGAGGATTCGAGCTACTTCCCGCATTGCCATGCGGCTTCTCTTTCCCTTTGTTTATTGACGTACGCGACCGCCATTGCGTTGTCTGACTGCACTTGGACCGTCTGAGACCGAAGCAAGTGCACTACTTGTCGTAGCACATTGTAAATTGGTCGGAGTTCTAGGACATTTATAGACAGCAATCTGTCGTGATCCTCCCAGAGACCCTGGAGCTGACAATTTTGAACTACAGCTCCCCAACCTCTGAGACTCGCGTCTGTGATTAGCACTATCCAATTCCAGACGCCTAACCGAGTTCCTGCGGATAGATTGTGTACTTGGAGCCACCAGAGTACAGAAACTCTGGCCCGTGGAGACAACCTCACCCTCTAGTGAAACTGCAGATGCGAGGCCGACCACTGTTTGAGCACATGCAGTTGAAAAGGAAGTGAGTGAAATCTTCCGAACAGAAGCGCTTTGAAAGCCGCCACTATTGTGCCTAACAGGCGAATGCACAAACATACCGAGGCTTGAGCACTAATCGTACCAGATGACGAATAGTCTGTACTTTCTGTTCTGGTAGACAAATTCCTCGATCTACCGTATCGAGAATCATTCCTAGGAAATGAAGTCGTTGAGACGGAATCCGATGTGAATTCTTGAACATGACAAACCAACCGTGCTGAACCAGCACATTGTACCTTAGCAACGCATGTTGAAGGCGCAGTTGGTTAAGACGGAGCTTTGATGAGCAAATCGTCTAAGTACGGAACTATTATCACTTACAGGAATATGAGATGAGCCATCAAAACATACATCACTTTGGTGAATACCCTAAGCTCTGACGAGAGGGCAAACGGTAGAGTCTGAAACTGATAATAGATCTGCCGTATTGCAAACGCAAGAACCTCTGAAGAGGAGGCCAAATCGGAATGTGTAAGTACGCATCCTCGAGATCCAGCGCAATCATGAATTCCTGTGGCTCTAAACCTGCAAGTACTGTCCGCAGAGATTCCATCTTGAATCTGTAGTAAGTATGCAATATTGGCCTGACCAAGCCATCCGGCTTTGGTACCACAACAGACTGGAATAATAACCGTGACCTTGTTGGTGTACAGGGACCGGAATCAAAACTGCTGACTCCAGCAGAGAGTGAATAGCAATTTACCGAACCGTCCTCTTCCTACACAGGCAGTCCTGTGTTGAAAAACCGCAAAGGCGGTAGACTGCTTTTAACACTAAATTGCGGATCCACCCATCTGTGGATATCTGCAACCATGCCAAATGAAACGTCTGAAGGCGTGCTCCCACAACTGGAGCACCGAGATGGGCTGGGAGCCCGTCATGCCACTGGCTTGCCGGTGACCGTAGAGTCCGGACGACTGGCGTTGGTTTGTTGAAAACCACGTCCTCGACCTCGCCTACCAGGCGTGGCTGTTTGTCTACCACGGCCTCGAAAGGGCTGAGGTCTAAAGGATTCGAACGCTGGTCCAGAGTATCCCGTGAAAAATACCTTTGTCCAAATCAGGACCAAACAACCTTCGCATAATGTAATGCTTCTATTCTTCTCTAGACCTTTGCCTCCGCCTGCTAAGGACGCAGCCAGAGCGCTTGTCGTGCCACAACAAGTGACGCTGAAAGGCGAGAACTGACTAGGCAGACGTCCGTAGAAGCTGTACATAGATAATCAGCAGCTTCGCAGATTTGATCAGCGAGAAGCATAAGGTGGACGTTTTGTAGGGCGGACCTGAGTCCTGTTATCCAGACAAGCAACGCCGTAGTTACCCAAATGCCAACCAAACACGGTCGAAGCAACACCCCTGCTGCTGTATACAGCGACTCTAGCATAGCTCCCATGGAGATGTCACTGACTTTAGAAACGGGTAACTAGACCGAAATCGGCGAGGTTTCGAAACCTGTGTATCAGGATCCTATTAACATCTTATTTAGAGATTCCACGCTGGAGATCTGTGGCCTTAGTAAAGACCACCTTATAAATTGTCAGAGCCTCTTCAGTCCCTGTAAACTTCAGAGTCTGACGCACCCACACTATCTGACTGCTGGTCTTCTCACATTCATCTTGCGCAGTTAGGCCTGGCATAGAATCGTCAGGATTGCAACATAGCAGAAACTGGGAATTTATAAGGCAAATGAAAACTCTCTTTGCAAAATAGGAGATGAAATGGGAGTATAAAATATACTGTGCATGTGGTAGACCTCACCGGGAACCCACTGGTACAGACATTGCAGTGAAACAACTTTTCCGTCTTTGCTGGTGACTGACTTATTATGTAACCAGACAAATAAATAGACAAAGACAAACCAATTCCACCTCAGTAAAATTGTCAAAGTGCAGTGCACGTGGCCAGACCATAAGAAACCTGATGCAAAAATTCCTACCAACACCCCTGCGCCATCCGGTGGAGCAGTGTTGTAGGACAGGAACGTTCTGGAAAAGAAACTGAAAGTATGATTAAAATAGCCTCCAGCCATGTGCTTATAGTCAAAGAACATATAGCATATTTTGTTACATGACCATATATACATACAGTATTTGATATACATTTCCTATGGTATAACATTGTCTATGGTATAACAAGTGCTACACGAATGCATATATAACACAATGCAGCCCTTCTTTAGCATAGGCTGTCTATTGCTGCTGCTGTGGCATAATCTCTCCCCCCTGCAGCTGCGCTACAAGTAATAGGGACAGGGAAACTCCTGACTGCCCAGCATGAGCCCACTAGTTAGTAGAGGGCTGTTTTACAGGGACAGACCGCGGCAGCTGTGTGCACTGTCCGCGGTCTGAGTGATCAGAGGCGCCGGCCTCCTCCCACCCTGCTACCCTTAGTGTGTGCAGGGGGCGCTGGCAGTGCTGAGCTGCCGGCCGTTATGGAGACAGACCGCGGCAGCAGTGAACGCTGTCCGCGGTCTGAGGGAGCGGTTACCTTCCCCTAAGCGATGGAGCCTCCGGCCGTTACAGGGACAGACCGCGGCAGCACTGAACGCTGTCCGCCGTCTGATTGCATTACAGGCAGGGAGCGCTGAGAACGGCGCTTGCAGCGGCCGTCCAGCGCGTCCCTCTGAGCGGCGCCAGGACTAGGGGAGCTGATAACAGCGGTGGCGGGGACGGAGCAGCGGCTCGGGCGACGCACATAGCAGTCCCCCCACACGGCGGGGCGGCAGCGTGAGCTTACCGCCCCTGTCATAAATACCTGGGATCCTGTGCTCTGACGGGGCTTCTACAGCAAGCTCCGTTCTGCATTCTCAGCTGAAGGTAGCTGATGTACTTGGGCTCTGACGGGGCTTCTTCCAGCAAGCGCCGTCCAGTCCTTTCTGTAGTCTCAGCTGTTGTTAGCTGAGCTGCTTGTGGCTGTGAGGGGGCTCCTTTGTGAGGCCCGACACGCCAAGAGCTGCACGCAGCAGCTTCTGTAATCCTGTACCCAGAGCTTTTGTGTAAGCTTGGAAGGGACTGTAATGTATAAAAAAGAAAAACAAAAATGTTTAAAAGTAAAAAATGTATGTCCCCCTCTGGAGGTCCACACTTGTGCTTCCTGTCCATGTGAGCACCGAAAAAACACTGGTATTCTGGGAGTATGGAGGGGAGGAGAGTTACTGAAATTTGAATATTCAGTGCCCAGTCCTTGCTAACACCGTCCATATCCCAAGAGTACTCCAGTGACCCCTAGTGGATGAAAAAGAAACATAGACCGACTGAAACACCCATGGTGTCACCAGGGCGTCCACCGCTACTGCCTGAGGGTCCCTTGACCTGGCACAATACCTCCGAAGCTTCTTGTTGAGGCGTGATGCCATCATGTCTATTTGAGGAAGCCCCCAAAGACTTGTTATTTCTGCAAAGACTTCTTGATGAAGACCGCACTCTCCTGGATGGAGATCGTGTCTGCCGAGGAAGTCTGCTTCCCAGTTGTCCACTCTCGGAATGAATACCGCTGACAGAGCGCTTACGTGATTTTCTGCCCAGCGCTGAATCCTGGTGGCTTCCGCCATTGCCACTCTGCTCCTTGTCCCGCCTTGGCGGTTTACATGAGCCACGGCTGTGAAGTTGTCTGATTGAATCAGAACCGGTAGCTCGCGAAGAAGATTCTCCGCTTGTCGTAGGCCGTTGTATATGGCCCTTAATTCCTGTATGTTGATGTGTAGAAAAGCCTCCTGGCTTGACCACAGTCCCTGAAAATTCCTTCCTTGTGTGACTGCTCCCCATCCTCGGATGCTCGCGTCAGTGGTCACCAGAACCCAGTCCTGAATGCCGAACCTGCGACCTTCTAGAAGGTGAGCACTCTGCAGCCACCACAGGAGAGACACCCTGGCCCTGGGGGACAGGGTTATTTTCTGATGTATTTGAAGGTGGGACCCTGTCCACTTGTCCAGAAGGTCCCACTGAAATGTCCTCGCATGAAACCTGCCGAAGGGGATGGCCTCATAGGCTGCCACCATTTTTCCCAGAACTCGAGTGCATTGATGAACCGACACTTTTTGGTTTTAGCAGGTCTCTGACCATGTTCTGGAGGTCCTGGGCTTTTTCCATTGGGAGAAAAACCCTCTTCTGTTCCGTGTCCAGAATCATGCCTAGGAATGATAGTCGAGTCGTTGGAATCAATTGCGACTTTGGCAGATTTAGAATCCAACCGTGCTGTTGTAGCACTCTCAGGGAGAGCGACACGCTTTTCAGCAATTGATCTCTCGATCTCGCTTTTATCAGGAGATCATCCAAGTACGGGATAATTGTGACTCCCTGCCTGCGCAGGAGCACCATCATCTCCGCCATCACCTTCGTGAAAATCCTCGGGGCCGTGGAAAGCCCAAATGGCAACGTCTGAAACTGGTAATGACAGTCCTGTACAGCGAATCTCAGGTACTCCTGATGAGGATATATGGGGACATGAAGGTATGCATCCTTTATGTCCAGTGACACCATAAAAAAAAACCCTTCCAGACTGGAGATCACAGCCCGGAGCGATTCCATCTTGAATTTGAACCTTTTCAAAGTACAGGTTTAGGGATTTCAGATTTAAAATGGGTCTAACCGAGCCATCCGGCTTCGGGACCACGAACAGGGTTGAATAGTACACTTTCCCCTGTTGGATTAGGGGAACCGTGACAATCACTTGCTGTTGACACAGCTTTTGAATTGCAGCTAACACTACTGCCCTCTCTGGGGAAGAAGCTGGCAAGGCCGATTTGAAAAATCGGCGAAGGGGCACCTCTTCGAATTCTAGTTTGTAGCCCTGGGATACAATTTCCATCTCCCAAGGATCCACGTCTGACAGAACCCAGACCTGGCTGAAGAGTCGAAGACGTGCCCCCACCGGTGCGGACTCCCTCAGTGGAGCCCCAGCGTCATGCGGTGGATTTAGTAGAAGCCGGGGAGGACGTCTGTTCCTGAGAGCTAGCCGAAGCAGGCGTTCTTTTCCATCTACCCTTACCTCTGGCGAGGAAGGATGAGCCCCGACCTCTTCTGGACTTATGCGACCGAAAGGACTGCATCTGATATTGTGGAGTTTTGCTGTGGGGGAACAAAAGGCAAAAAAGTAGATTTACCCGCGGTAGCTGTGGAAACCAGGTCCGCGAGACCTTCCCCAAATAAAATTTCACCTTTGTAAGGTAAAACCTCCATATGCTTTTTTGAGTCGGCATCCCCCGTCCATTGGCGGGTCCACAGGGCTCGCCTAGCAGAAATCGCCATGGCGTTGGCTCTTGAACCTAGCAGCCCAACGTCTCTCTGAGCGTCTCTCATATATAAGACTGCGTCTTTAATGTGAACTAAGGTCAATAAAATGGGAATCTGCAGTTTTTTGTCTGGAGTTTCCCAGGCTTTTTCAAATAACTCGTTCAGCTCATGAGATGGGGGAAAGGTAACCTCAGGTTTCTTTTCCTTATACATGCGCACCCTCGTGTCAGGGACAGAGGGGTCATCTGTGATATGCAAAACATCTTTTATTGCCATAATCATATAATGAATACTTTTGGCCACCCTTGGGTGTAACCTCTCATCATCGTAGTCGACACTGGAGTCAGAATCCGTGTCGGTATCTGTGTCTGCTATTTGGGATAGAGAACATTTTTGAGACCCTGAAGGGGCCTGTGACACATTTAAAGCCATGGATTGACTCCCTGTTTTTTCCCTGGACTCTGCTTTGTCCAACCTCTTATGCAATAAGGTCACATTTGCATTTAAAACATTCCACATGTCCAACCAATCAGGTGTCGGCGTTGCCGACTGAGACACCACAATCATCTGCTCCCCCTCCTCCTTAGATGAGCCTTCCGCTTCAGAGATGCCGACACACTCGTACCGACACCCCCACACACTCAGGGATATTTATCTGGAGATAGTCCCCCAATAAGGCCCTTAGGAGAGACAGAGAGAGAGTATGCCAGCACACACCCAGCGCCAACTGACACTGGAAAACAAATTCCCAGAATATATAGCGCTTTTTTATATTACTATGTATAATACACTCACTGCGCCTCACAAGTGCCCCCCCCCCCCTCTTTTTAGCCCTGTGTCACCGTGTTCAGCAGGGGAGAGTCCGGGGAGCCAGCGTCTCTGCAGTGCTCTGTGGAGAAAATGGCGCTGGTTAGTGCTGTGGGACCAAGCTCTGCCCCCTCCAGCGGCGGGCTTTGGTCCTGCTCAATTTTATAATACTGGCGGGGGATTTATATAACTACTGCCTCCGCAGCCTATAATACTCCTATGCCAGCTTTAGAGGTTTATATTGCTGCCCAGGGCGCCCCCCCTGCGACCTGCACCCATCCATGCCTGCTAGTGTGTGTTGTGTGGGAGCAAGCTTACCTCCGGGAAGATTTGAAGTCTTCTGCCGCCTTGAAGTCTTCTTTTCTTCTTATACTCACCCGGCTTCTATCTTCCGGCTCTGCGAGGAGGGCGGCGGCGCGGCTCTGGGACGAACAGCGAGGGTAGACCTGCGTTCCGACTCCCTCTGGAGCTAATGGTGTCCAGTAGCCTAAAAAGCAGAGCCTATCACTTAAGTAGGTCTGCTTCTATCTCCTCAGTCCCACGATGCAGGGAGCCTGTTGCCAGCAGTGCTCCCTGAAAATAAAAAAACTAACAAAATTATTTTTTCAGAGAAACTCAGGAGAGCTCCCTGTAATGCACCCAGTCTCCTCTGGGCACAGGATCTAACTCAGGTCTGGAGGAGGGGCATAGAGGGAGGAGCCAGTGCTCACCCATTCTAAAGTTCTTTATAGTGCCCATGTCTCCTGCGAAGCCCGTCTATACCCCATAGTCCTTACGGAGTCCCCAGCATCCTCTAGGACGTAAGAGAAATTGCGACTTTGCCTGATGTTCATACTTTCACTCAGGGTGTGTTGCGTATCCAACCTCCCTATGTCCCGCCTGTGGCTCCTTGGGACTTGTCGGTGGTTTTTGAGGCGTTGCAGGAGCCTCCATTTGAACCTCTTGATTCAGCTGACCTTAAGTGGCTTTCCCTTAAGCTGGTGTTCTTGCTGGCTATTGCCTCTGCTAGAAGAGTGTCGGATCTGGGTGCCTTGTCTTGTAGTTCCCCATATCTGATTTTTCACCGTGACCGGGCGGTTCTTAGGACTCGTCCCGGATATTTACCTAAGGTGGTTTCTTCGTTCCACCTTAATCAGGAGATTGTGGTTCCAGCCTTTGTCTCTCCTGATTTGTCTCCCAAAGAGCGGTCTTTGGATGTGGTACGGGCTCTCCGTATCTGTGTGAAGAAAACTGCTTCTATTCGAAAATCTGATTCTCTCTTTCTTTGTTTTGTTTGGATTTCACAAACGTGGCTGGCCTGCTCACAAGCAGACCCTGGCCAGATGGATTAGAATGGTGATTGCACATGCTTATGTGAAGGCTGGTCTGTCAGCTCCTGCTCACATTACGGCCCATTCTACTCGGTCTGTTGGACCTTCTTGGGCGGCCCACCGTGGTGCGACCCTTGATCAATTGTGCAAGGCGGCTACGTGGTCCTCCGGGAACACGTTCATAAGGTTCTATGCCTTCGATACTGCCGCTTCCCAGGATGCTTCCTTGGGATGCCGGGTTCTTGTGCCCGCTACAGTGCGTCCCCTCCCATAAGGAACTGCTTTAGGACATCCCCATTGTCCAGACTTGTGGAGCCCAGTGTACCCCGCAGCAGAAAACTAGTTTTATGGTAAGAACTTACCTTTGTTAAAACTCTTTCTGCGAGGTACACTGGGCTCCACAAGGCGCCCACCCTGACGCACTTAGCTTCTTTGGGTTGGTATGGCATAAGCCGCTGACACTTCTCTTGTCATGAGAGTGTGGTATATGTGGCTACTAACCGTTGTCGTCTCTTTTCCTGCTACTGCATTGGGCTGGATAACTAAAACTATGCTCCTGTGCTGGGAGGTGGGGTGATATAGGAGGCGGCGCTGTGCATTCTGGGAACAATCAAAGCTTTGAGTCTGTTGGTGCCTCGGATCAAGATCCTACTCTACACCCCATTGTCCAGACTTCTGGAGCCCAGTGTACCTCGCAGAAAGAGTTTTAACAAAGGTAAGTTCTTACCATAAAACTCGTTATCAGCCATGCCATACCCACTGAATTGTATCTCCCATTATATATCGTTCATTGCCACATTCCCCTGCATCTAGTCATTGCCTGACCCGGCAAACGATCAACGGGAGTACACAGTAGTGAGTGTACACTAGACGAGGTGCCTGATATGACGGTTTGATCCGCCAGAACGGACGATGTATTGCCTAATGTTTAACCAGCTATAGGGGTTCTGAGTACTAAGGGGTCTATTTATCACCATCTGCATCTGATGAGGATGACAGGTGATAATTATCGCAGTGCGAGTTGGGTCGAGTTTGAGTACATCGCATGGATGAATCAATTATGGCATGCAGGGACAGAGTTTGCGGTCATGGGGGTATTTTTCGTAAAAAAACAACAATGTCCTGCTGCGCATGCGCCGTCGCCCATCGCTACCATCACGATACCCCCACACCACCCCGTCCTGACTACCCACGCGCGCAAAAGAACCCCCCCCCCCCACCCCGGATTTTATACTTACCAGTACAGGAGCCGGTGTCCTCTGCTGCGGTGAGCGCTGCCGGGCACCGGGTCCTTCTTCTGCTTTGCAGCGTCACTTTACTGCACCGGGGCCACAGCACAGCACTCACCGAAGCAGCGGACGCCAGCTCCCTGGACTGGTAAGTATGATTTTTTTTTTACACTGTGATCAGCTTGTGTGCTCATCGGGGCAGAGAAAGCTGGGCAAAAGGATGCACATCGCAGTGAGCCCTGTGATCTCGCCAGCCTGAACTGGTGAGATTATCACAGGGCTCAATGCGGTATTTTCTGACATTTTGTTTTTTCAGTAAATTCAGGCCAGATCGCATTTCCCATTATAAGTATGGGGAATGCGATCCGGGTTACTAAAAAAATCTAAAATTTCATGAAAACTGCTCCAAATGCCCTTATACATTTCAGTGATACTAAAATAATGTGAAAAGGATGTGAAAACGCCCCTTTTCACATTATTTTAGTAAAAATAATGTTAATAAATGGGCCCCTAAAGCTGTGAAACACTGGGCAGAGTATGGTGATCCTTAGGAAAAAGGAAGTGACTAACTTACTGTATGTATGTGCATGCAGTTTATTTACAGGAGAGTTTTACTCCAGCAGTGAAAATACCATTTGTAATCTAAAGAACTAATGGGCCCTACACATTAGGCGATTTCACTGAAAGATATGAATGATCTCGTTCATTAATGAACAAGATGTTGTTCATCTCTTTCAGTGTGTAGACACAAACGATGAACGATGCGTGGCCCCACGCTCGTTCATCATTGGTGCTGGGTAGCAGGCCAATATGCACAATCTCGTCCATATTAGCATGCATTGCTATGGGGCCAGGTGACGGGGGAGTGAAGAAACCTCACTCACTCCCCCCCCCCCCCCCCCCAACACCTCCCGCTGGGTCGCCCGTCGGCCATATCAGCCGCCAGACACCTCGGCGGCATATCGCCTAATGTGTAGGGCCCATAAAACAAAATAAATTTTTCAGAGTATTTCACAGTATCTGAGGCGCACAACTGAAAGTGAAACAGTTTTACATAATTCCGTTCACTGTATATAGCACAAATAATACACAAAAAAACTACAATAGGATGGCAAAGAGAAAAGCAGCAGATGATTCCCTTATTCCTACAAAACTGTAAGGCAATCCCATAGCTGCATGAATAAAGCCTGTCACTGGCATAAACGTGCTTCTGTTTGAAGTCTGGCTCCCTAGAGACTCTTCCACTGAGTTTAACTGGCTAGCAAAGCAACCAGTAAATCCACAGGGAGAAGACTTCTTTGGAAATACAAGTTGTTCTAGAAGATAACTCCCTTATCACCTTGTGGCAGAAACAACAGATGTCACCACGTTTACAATGCACTAGGCAGAAAATGACAGCAACCTCTCAACTCTTACATCAAGGGAGAAATTCCATTAAAATGTTGGAATCCAAATTGCAGACAAAATGGAATATAAATAAATCAGAATGTGCATTACACAAATGTGGTCTAGATTCTTTCTGGGGAAAATGACTTACACTGGTATTCTACACGTATGTTGTAAAGCAGAGCATGCTGGGAATTATAGTTCAACAATAACAAGAGAAACATTGCATAAACTTAAGGTGCATAAACATGGTGTGGCGGGGTGTCACGGCCGATACGGACTATATGTGTCCAGAGACATGCAGCCGGTATCGGCCCTGCTTGTACCCACTATATTTTCTTGCGATTGCCGATCCCGCGTCGGCATTGAAAGCTTATACACACGGTGTTATTAGCACTATATAGTCCGTATCTCACATAAAATTGCACCATGTGTATGCACCTTTACTCTAAATAAACCAAAGATTTGCTGGATACATCTATAAATAAACATGAAATTGATATTTAACATTTCTAGACACATTCTCTTTCATACATATCAAAGATGTTTATCACAGGTCTACATTGTATAAGTACATGGCATTCACAATATCACTCTGCAGCATTCCTACGTACATATAAACAGAAATAAATCTAGAAATCATTTACTATGGAATCATCTCAAACACACATAGTGAGCATTTTTAATGGATTAACGAAGAAAAATGTAAAAAAGTCTTCAAGAACACACTGATGCCTGAAAACAGTTATGTTATATCTGACATGATCTAAGCATTCAGATAAACTGCACCCACTGATTGCTGTCATCAGTATTCACTAAAGTTCAGTGTAGCACATTAGGTTGTCTATTTACTAAGCCTTGTACGGAGATAGAGTGAACGGAGATAAAGTACCAGCCAATCGGCTTCTGTCATTTTTCAAACCCAGCCTGTGACATGACAGTAAGGAGCTGATTGGCTGGTACTTTATCTCCATCCAAGGCATAGTAAATAGACCCCTATGTACCACATGACTGATTCAACAGCACTTTGCTGAAAACATGTGGATTTCCTAATCAGCAAAAAGTAAAGTGTTTGACTCCTGCATCTTACACCTGCCATTCTACATCAGTGACATGCAGTCTGGGTAGGCTGGGCCTCACCTGTCATACTCCAGTACACTCCAGAGTTTAGACTATAAAAATGATTAGAATAACACAAAGAATATATTTATAACTTCTAAATATAATCTTTGTATTAGTCATATCATTTTTGTATTACTCCAATAATTTTTATAGTCAAAACTTACACTGCATGAATGTCAGGGAGACTTACTGAATAATGATCACCTCCCTGACAATTCCAGCAATCTCCTTGAAGCCAGGCTGGGTGTGCGCAACACAGCAATGATGTCATAATTCTCCACCCACCATGGAGAAAACACTGGGGAAAATAATAAGGAAGGATACGTGTTACAGAAGAAAATGGCAAACAATCTCCAGCACACAGATTGCTACACGATTGTGTGTGCCCAATGACGTGTGATGATTTACTGGAGATGACTACTGTATTACACCAGGTGTGTCCTGCATTACAGGAGATGTGTGATGAATTGCCTGAACCAGATAGAGGGGATTACTGAAGACGTTAAAAAAAAATAGTACAATTTATCATACTTGCCTACTTTTGAAAAACGGTTTCTGATAGATTATAGGTAGTAGTAGAAGGAGTGTGTCTGGCTCCACCCTAACAGCGTGTCTAGCTCCGCCTATGGGCATTTCTTTTACCGCTCAGGGGTGTATCCTGCAGTGGTAGGTGAAATCTAAAATACTGTCAGTGCAGCATGCTGCCAGTGGGGGTTTGTGTATGTGTGGCATGTGTAGTCGCTTTTGCTAAATTGCTAATTTACATGATCATTGGCATTGTATCCAAGTCAGAATTAGACCCAAAACTGGATCTGCCAGCAATGAGCCTGACCTTGGGGTAAAGTCTAAGTTGCCGGAGGTCCGGGATTTCACCCGAAATTTTTAAAAACATTTAAAGCTGCAATCATTTACAAGGCAAAAACCAGCTTGGTTTTGCCTTGTAAATGATTGCCGCTTTAAAAATTCTCAGACAAAATCCTGGACCTCTGGCAACTTGAACCCTATTACATTTACCCCTTTGTCTCTATTGATGTGTAGTCTGAGGCCATCAACCTTTATCTTGAAGCATGGAAACAGTGGAAAGGATGGCACTGCTGCCATGTAACAGCATCAGTACATGTTTAATAAAAAGAAATACATTTTCAAAATCACCTAACACCAAATTAAACTCATTTACATCCATGGTACTCTGTGTTTTGTGAATAAATATGAGAATTGTTCACCTATGATCCTCATAAATATTAGCATTATTGTTTATTGTATAAATTGTTATTATATAAATTATAGATTGTTCCAGCGAAGGCAAAATTGATCCGTACTGGGTTAATCAGTACAGTGAAGGTGCTCCCATGAGAGGATGTAAAGAAAGAAAAGAGAGGAGTAATCTCTAGGTTGGGGCACTCCTCTACCAATATTATGTACAGTGTAGTGTCCAAAATTTAGCATTTATTATACAATTAATAAAATGAGATATGATGGTCTTACAAAAGCGAACTCAAACAAACAAAAACATAACATAAGAGCAGGGCCAGTGACAGGGGGGGTCACAGGGGACACCACAAGGTTCAGAGGGGCCCCAAGGATAATAAGATTTTACTTACCGGTAAATCTATTTCTCGTAGTCCGTAGTGGATGCTGGGGACTCCGTAAGGACCATGGGGAATAGACGGGCTCCGCAGGAGACAGGGCACTTTAAGAAAGAATTTGGATACTGGTGTGCTCTGGCTCCTCCCTCTATGTCCCTCCTCCAGACCTCAGTTAAGGAAAATGTGCCCGGAAGAGCTGACAGTACAAGGAAAGGATTTTGGAATCCAGGGCAAGACTCATACCAGTCACACCGTATAACTTGTGATAAACTTACCCAGTTAACAGTATGCAGTGCCAGATTAAGGTCCACATGGGCCTGGAGCTGAAATTTATGAAGGGCCTATTGTGTGCCTCGGCAGGAGGTGTGACAAACGCTGCAGTGAGTATGGTCTAAATAGGGGGTGTGGTCTGTGCCATGGGTGTGGCTATCTCCATGGAGGTCATAGCTAGTGCCTACCTTCAACCACTTAATAGTGGAGCAGAGAAATAGTGACACCCGTATAATACAGAGAGCATCGCAGTGACCGCCATATGACAGAGAGAGCTGTTTCAACATGCAAAGAAGGTGGCAAGGGGAGCAATGATGGGAAAAAACCAGAGCAGATGTGGAAAGATTAGAAAAGATGGGGGCAATACAGAGCAAATGGGGAAAGGGGAGCAGAGATGGGGGCAAAACAGAGCAGACAGGGAACTGAGGGCTCCAGGGACACACTGACACAGATACTGACGTAGACACCACTTACTGACACAGACACCTCTCACCGACACAAACACACTGACACAGACCCTAATACGGACACATACACCACTTACTGACACAGATAACACTTATTGGCACATACATACCTAATGACAGATACCACTTACTGACACAGAAACATCTTACTGACAGACACCCCTTACTGACAAAGATTCCACTTACTGATACAAGCACACTTATAGACACACCTTACTGACACAGACACACCTTACTGATACAAACACATTTACTGATGGATATCCATTACTGACAGATACTACTTAATAAAGCAGACACCCCTTACTGACATACACACGATTTATTAGCACATACATACTTACTGACAGACACCCATTATTGACACAAACACATACAAATTTACTGACACAGACACCACTAACTTCCAGAAGCCACTTACTGACTCACAAATAAATACAACACATATAAACGTACTGACAGGCACCATTCAAATGGGATGAGGAGACCCTGGGGCCTTGTGCCCCCCCCCCCCCAAAAAAAAAACCAAAACAGACCCTCCCTCCTAGGCTATGTATTAGTGTGCCCATCTCCCCTCTTAGTCTGTATAGGTATTAATGTGACTCCTCCCCTCCTAGTCTGTACTGTGTGTGCATTATTGTATCCCCCCTCCTCCTAGTCTTTATGTACATATTGTGTCCTGACTCCCCCTTCCCTATAATTTGTAGTCTGCATCCCTGCCCTTGGTGTTTACCTGCTTTCCTCATGGCAGCTCAGCTCCTCCTCCGGTCTCACCATCTGGCATCCAGGAATGCAGGATAAATGGATACTGAGGTGCACTCTTCACTCTTCATACAGCCAAGTATAGCTAAAAAATGTGTAGTGTGCTGCGCTCTTGTTAGGCGCCGGGGTCCGCTCGTCGGTGCGGCCCAGCGCCTAGCAACCAGGGACGCCGTACGCGTACAGCCGCCGGCTCCCTGGCAACGCTAGACGCCGGGCGCACTGAGCCGCACGGACCCTAGCAACGGGGACGCCACTGGCGGACCACGTTCCCCGTTGCTGGGTCCAGTTAAAATGATTGTGCACCTGTTTCCTGGCCGTGCAGCAAGGCAGCTGCACGGCATTTATGTAATCAGCCCTGTCAGCAGCTGATTGGAGGACTCCTGTTTATATGCACTCTCAGGGCTTCTCACAGACGCCGGTAATAGCTTCCTGCATGCTGTCCTTGTTTGCTGAGAGTCTGTTTCCAGTCTTGCTGTATCCGGTCGTTCCAGTCTCCAGTAGTCCTGTACTCGGAAGTTGTCATCTTGTTCCTGGAGTCCTGACTGATCACCGTTTAACATCCAGTGGTGTTCGTGAGTCGCGGCTTTGCCGTGTGTTGCGGCTTGGCCGCTTTACCATTTATTATTTGTGTTTTGGAGCATTTTGCAGAGGGTTCCGCTTCCACAGGTCCACTCTGGTATCCGGCGGTGCTGGGTAGGAGTATTGGACAAGTGGATTTTTGGTTGTCCTTTTCCCTGGCGGTTTTTCCGCACATACTTCAGGTCTTTGCTAGTTAGCTTGTTGCCCCTGGCCTGTTGTCAGTCAGAGGTCCTCTTGTTATCATCCTGCCTCGGATTTCCCTTTGTCTCTCATTAAGACCGGGGGGCACCGGAGTTGGGCAGACATAATCCGCCCTTCAAACGTGGCTGCCAAGGGCTCAAGAAACCATAGTCTCGCAAGGGATTTCCGATAGCACGGGTGAGACAATAGAGTTAGGGCGCCTCCTGCTCCCGTTACCAGCATTCCATTCCAGCTCTCTGGTCATTGTCATAAGATCTCCTCTGGTCAGGAGTGCTGGAATCATAACATTATTACCGGCCACACCAAAACTTAAAATTAAACGGGGTTTAATTTTTTTCTCATTCAGTTTTGTAAGAGTTTATCGGCCTCATGAATCCAACAGGCTTAGGGCCAAATCCTGGTCAGCTCTTAGTCAGCCAGATTCAAGAACTTACTCAGATGGTTCAGGATCTTTCCCTTCGGGTGAAGTCGCAGGAAGATCTTTTGCGAACTTCCCCGAAGGTAGTCCCTGAACCAAAGATGCATTTGCCGGACCGTTTTTCTGGTGATAGGAAAGAGTTTTTTAATTTTAAAGAATCCTGTAAACTTTATTTTCGTTTAAGACCGATCTCCTCGGGTACTGAATCTCAGCGGGTTGGGATTATTATTTCTTTGCTCCAGGGGGATCCTCAGACCTGGGCATTTGGTTTAAAAGCAGAGGATCCGGCCTTATTGTCAGTAGACGCCTTTTTTGGGTCTTTAGGGCTATTGTATGATGACCCTGATAGAGAGGCATCCGCTGAAGGTCAGTTGCGCGCTCTCAGACAGGGTAGGAATCCTGCAGAGGTTTATTGTACAGAGTTTCGCCGTTGGTCGAACGACTGTGGCTGGAATGACCCAGCCCTGCGCAGTCAGTTTCGCCTCGGCTTATCAGAGTCTATAAAAGACAGTCTCCTTCAGTATCCCGCTCCTGAGACTCTCGATAAACTCATGGAGCTTTCTATTAAGATTGATCGTCGTCTCAGAGAGCGGAGGGCTGAAAAAGGAGCACCTGTCAGGTCAACTCCATGTGTATATTCCATTCCTGAGGACGTAGAGGAGCCCATGCAGATGGGTCTCTCCCGGCTGTCTCCTGAAGAAAGAGCCAGAAGGCAAAACTCTGGTCTTTGTTTGTACTGTGGGGGTAAGGGACATTTTGCTCGTAATTGTCCGAACAAGTCGGGAAACGCCTCGACCAGGTGAATTGTGAGGGGGTTCACCTAGGTCTGCAGCTTATCTCCTCGAATAACTCCCTTTTAGTCCCAGCTAAAGTTTCCTTTGGCAGCCTCAGTTCTTCGGTGTCGGCTTTTGTTGACAGTGGAGCTGCAGGAAACTTTATGGATTTAACTTGGGCTAAGGCCTTAGGCATTCCTAAGTTATCTTTGGGTAGGTGTGTCACCATGCATGGCTTAGATGGGAGTCCACTGTCCAATGGGGTTATTTCCCTCTGTACACCCCCTGTACTACTTACGGTAGGAGCTCTTCATTCTGAAAAAATCGAGTTCTTCCTTACCCATTGCCCAGCAGTTCCAGTGGTTCTGGGTCACCCTTGGCTGGCCTTTCATAATCCCACCATTGATTGGCGGTCGGGGGAGATTTCACAATGGGGTACCTTCTGTGATAAGGAATGTATTACGTTTCCAGTCAGAATAGCAGCTGCCATTCCTGAACTCATTCCCGTGGAATACCAAGAGTTTGCTGATGTGTTCTCCAAGGCCAATGCAGACATTCTGCCTCCACATCGGCCTTATGATTGTGCTATTGAGCTAATTCCTGGTGCCGCATTGCCAAAGGGAAGGTTATATGCTTTATCCGGGCCAGAAACTGCAGCCATGAATGATTATGTTAAGGAGAGCCTAGGGAAAGGATTTATTAGGCCATCAAAATCTCCTTTAAGTGCAGGCTTCTTCTTTGTGGAGAAAAAGGATGGCTCGCTTAGACCTTGCATTGACTTTAGAGCCCTGAATAAAATCTCAGTAAAAAATACTTATCCTCTGCCGCTGATTTCTGTCCTCTTTGATCAGCTGCGTTCGGCTGTGATTTTTTCTAAAATTGACCTAAGAGGAGCGTATAACCTCATCCGAATCAAGTCTGGAGATGAGTGGAAGACGGCCTTCAGTACTCAGTCGGGTCACTACGAGTACCTGGTGATGCAGTTCGGCTTGTCTAACGCTCCAGCAGTTTTCCAGGACCTCATTAACGATGTGCTCCGTGACTTCCTAGGGAAATTCGTGGTCGTTTACTTAGACGACATCCTGATTTATTCTGACTCAATTGAACAACATGTTACCCAGGTGCGTCAGGTTCTTCAAAAGTTACGTGAGAATCATCTATATGCCAAGCTGGAGAAATGTGATTTTCATGTCACGGAGGTATCTTTTTTTAGGGTACATTATTTCCCCTCGGGGATTTTTCATGGAACCTAAGAAGCTCCAGGCCATCCTTAGTTGGGCGCAACCCACCAATTTAAAAGCAATTCAGCGCTTTTTAGGGTTTGCGAATTATTATAGGAGGTTCATTCATTCTTTTTCCGACCTGGTTGCTCCCATTGTGGCTCTGACAAAGAAAGGAGCGGATCCTACCAACTGGTCGCGTGAAGCTGAGTTGTCCTTTCGGGCCCTGAAACAAGCTTTTGTCTCGGCTCCAGTACTCAGACATCCCAATCCAGAATTGCCCTTCGTTGTGGAGGTTGATGCCTCGGAGGTTGGAGTGGGGGCTATCCTATCTCAAAAGGATCCGGAGTCTCTGGAACTACATCCTTGTGCCTTTATGTCCAGGAAATTCTCCTCCGCTGAATCCAACTATGACGTTGGTAACCGGGAGTTACTGGCAATAAAATGGGCTTTCGAGGAGTGGAGGCATTGGCTGGAGGGAGCAACACATACTATTTCAGTATTGACTGACCATAAAAACCTGCAATACATCGAATCAGCTAAGCGGCTGAATGCCCGGCAGGCTCGTTGGGCTTTATTCTTTACTCGTTTCAAATTTATTATCACTTTCAGGCCAGGTTCCAAGAATACCAAGGCGGATGCCCTGTCACGCAGTTTTCTTCCGGTTCACAATACAGTCCTGTTACTCCCATACTTCCATCTTCAGTCATTTGGGCAGGCCTCACACAAGATTTATTTACCCAGTTAAAACAGCTTCAACACCAAGCTCCTGGAAATACTCCTGCTGGTCGTCTTTACGTCCCTGAGTTTTTGAGAGCTACTGTTTTGACTGAGTTCCATGATAACAAAGTTTCCGGGCATCCGGGGATCTCTAAGACTTTGGAGTTAGTCTCCCGCTCAGTATGGTGGCCTGGTCTTTCTAAAGACGTTAAGGAGTTTGTTTTTTCATGTCAGGTTTGTGCACAGCATAAGGTTCCCCGTTCCTTGCCTATCGGGCAACTTATGCTCTTAAATATCCCCCTCAGGCCATGGTCTCATATTTCCATGGATTTTGTGGTAGACCTTCCCCTTTCAGCCGGATTCCGAGTCATATGGGTGGTAGTGGACCGTTTTAGCAAGATGGCTCATTTCATTGCTCTTCCCCGACTGCCATCTGCCCAAGGATTGGCAGTTTTGTTTCTCCGCCATGTTTTCAGACTTCATGGGTTGCCCACTGATATTGTTTCTGATCGGGGTCCACAATTCATTGCACAATTCTGGAAGTGTTTTTGTGCTTCATTAAAGATGAAATTGTCATTAACATCCGGTTACCACCCCCAATCCAACGGGCAAACCGAGCGAGCTAACCAATCATTGAAACAGTATTTGCGTTTGTACTCAGCCAAACTCCAGAATGATTGGTCCGAGTTTCTTCCATTGGCGGAGTTTGCTTACAATAATTCTTGTCATTCCTCCACTAACGTGTCTCCATTCTTTTCAGTTTTTGGTTTTCACCCCAGAGCTAATTCTTTTTTTCAACATTCCTCAGTTTCCTCGCTAACCTTAACCTCCCATCTCAGAGCCATTTGGAAAAAAGTGCACCTTGCTCTCAGAAAAGCGGACTTTCAAGAGAAAAAATTTTCTGACAGGCTCCGACGTCCTTGCACTTTTAAGGTGTCATCTTGTTCCTGGAGTCCTGACTGATCACCGTTTAACATCCAGTGGTGTTCGTGAGTCGCGGCTTTGCCGTGTGTTGCGGCTTGGCCGCTTTACCATTTATTATTTGTGTTTTGGAGCATTTTGCGGAGGGTTCCGCTTCCACAGGTCCACTCTGGTATCCGGCGGTGCTGGGTAGGAGTATTGGACAAGTGGATTTTTGGTTGTCCTTTTCCCTGGCGGTTTTTCCGCACATACTTCAGGTCTTTGCTAGTTAGCTTGTTGCCCCTGGCCTGTTGTCAGTCAGAGGTCCTCTTGTTATCATCCTGCCTCGGATTTCCCTTTGTCTCTCATTAAGACCGGGGGGCACCGGAGTTGGGCAGACATAATCCGCCCTTCAAACGTGGCTGCCAAGGGCTCAAGAAACCATAGTCTCGCAAGGGATTTCCAATAGCACGGGTGAGACAAGAGTTAGGGCGCCAGGGGCAACTAGTCTTTCCTGCTCCCGTTACCAGCATTCCATTCCAGCGCTCTGGTCATTGTCATAAGATCTCCTCTGGCCAGGAGTGCTGGAATCATAACAGCTCTACTGTATAAAGCAGTTCAATAAACAGAAGGCAATAAAAAGTGAAAGGATTGAGCGCTAAATGTGTGAGGTAATGCTTGGGCTTGTAGTGCGGGAAAGAGTGGGAGGAAGCACTATCAAGCGCCTGGACAGTTGACATCACCTAGCAGCTGCCGCAAACGGGAAGATGGGTCTGGGACTCCAGGTCGAAAACAAAAAGGTCTACATGCCTTGGGACGCCGCCAATTGGTCGACACACCTTAGGTCGACATGGACAAAAGGTCGACATGGACAAAGACAGGGACAAAAGGTCGACGTGTCGTTTTTTAGTAGAGTGACCGGGAACCCCAATTAGTGCACCGCGTCCCCTCGCATGGCTCGCTTCGCTCGCCATGCTTCGGGCATGGTGCCTTCGCTCCGCTCCGCTTGGCACATATTACCGTTCCAATCGTAGTCCACGTGGATCGTTAAGTATGAAAAGGTTCCAAAAAAGAAAAAAATTGTGAATAACTCATGTCGACCTTTTTCCATGTTGACCTTGTTCCTGTCGACCTTTTGTCCATGTCGACCTTTTGTCCATGTCGACCTAAGGTGTGTCGACCAATTGGCGGCGACCTAAGGTGTGTCGACCTTTTTGTTGTCGACCTGGAGTCCGGATACCGGGAAGATAGCGCAAGACAGGGACAGCGAACTTGAACTGTATTAGCCCAGGTGGGCATGCAATGAACTTTTGCTCCATTTTAATATCGACCTCCCACTGCTAAAATATTTCTAAAAAAGAAGCTGTATACATTTGTTTGCTCGTTTTATTTAGTTTCCATTTTAATTTTATTTATATCCATTTACTTTTAACCCCTTCTCAGCTTTACCTTACCCCTCTTGTTTCCCATGCCCTTTAACGCACTACAAGCCCCAGCATTACCTCACACATTTAGCGCTCAATCCTTTCCATGGCCAGATAAACAATGGGGCGGATGGAGCTGCAGCTCCAGGCCCCTTCATTGAAAATAGGCCCACAGCATGGCCGGATTAACAATGGGGCGGATGGAGCTGCAGCTCAGAGGCCCCTCCATTGAAAATAGGCCCACAGCCACAGTGAAGCTGCCAGCATTACAATGAGTCACACTGACTCATTGTATGCCGCCGCCAGCGCTTCACCTGCCGCGCTGCCACTGCCAGAGTGCCCCAGTCACTCACTCATTGAAGTCCGACTCCCGTCGTCCTGGCCGGAGCGGGAGGAGGAGCCGATCGCATCTCTACTCCTGAGCGCCTCCTCCCCCAGCCTATTCGTCGTGCTGCTGTGCTGAGTGACGCGTGGGAAGGGGGAGGAGCAGCACTCCCATCTGCTTCCAGCTCCTCCCCCCCAGAGAGTGCTGCTAAGTGATGAGGACGGGCCGGCCGGAGGGGGAAGAGGGGCAGCTCTCTCAGCTCCGCCCCTTTCCTGCTGTGTCTCATGGTCATGCACCGCATGGGCAACCGCAATGGCTGCACAATGTAGCCCCGGGACAGCAGCTATTCTTAGCTGAAAATACACATTGTATTTGTGCAGTATAATTCACTTCAGAAAATTTAAAACTACAGGCTGCCCATGAAACGTCTGCCATCTCACCGTGTCCTCTCTGAGGATCGATGGCGTCAGACAGACACAAATGCGGCACAGAACTGCAGCCAGCCAGGGCTTCCTACACGGCCCGGGGCTTTCAGTCAGGCAGTCCGTCCAGTCACAGTGCGAGCGCTCTGCCTGTGCGCTGCGCAGCTGGACTGGAGACTGTGTGCGGCGGCGGGGCGGTGCCTTTGTGACGTCACGCGTCGTGCCGTCGGCGGCGTGGAGGAGGCGCCGGGGCTCTATAAGAACGCAGCGCAGTGAGGGCTAGGAAAGCCTTTCACTGCGCGCCGCCATTGTATTGAAAATGTATGTTCCTTTGCGGGTATTTAAATAAACTTGCCGACGGATGGTAGGTAGGACGGGAGGGGGCGGGCAGCGTGATAGAATGCTGCAGTATACCTTCATGGGGACATGAAGGTATGCATCCTTTATGTCCAGAGACACCATAAAATCCCCCCCTTCCAGGCTTGCGATGACCGCTCTGAGCGATTCCATCTTGAACTTGAACCTTTTCAGGTATATGTTCAGGGATTTTAAATTCAATATGGGTCTGACCGAACCGTCCGGTTTCAGTACCACAAACATGGTCGAATAATAACCCTTTCCTTGTTGAAGGAGGGGAACCTTGACCACCACCTGCTGAAGATACAATTTTTAAATTGCAGCTAACACTACTTCCCTCTCTAAGGGAGAAGCTGGCAGGGCCGATTTGAGGTATCGGTGAGGGGGCATATCTTCGAATTCCAGCTTGTATCCCTGAGACACAATCTCTATTGCCCAGGGATCCACCTGGGAGTGAACCCACTTGTGGCTGAAATTTCGGAGACGCGCCTCCACCGGGCCTAGCTCCGCCTGTGGAGCCCCAGCGTCATGCGGTGGATTTAGTAGAAGCCGGGAAGGACTTCTGTTCCTGGGAATTAGCTGTGTTGTGCAGCTTCTTTCCTCTACCCCTGCCTCTGGCAAGAAAGGACGCACCTCGGACTTTCTTGCTTTTTTGTGATCAAAAGGACTGCATTTGGTAATACGGTGCTTTCTTAGGTTGTGAGGGAACATATGGCAAAAAATTTGACTTTTCAGCAGTAGCTGTGGAGACCAGGTCTGAGAGACCCTCCCCAAACAACTCCTCAACCTTGTAAGGGTAAACCTCCATGTGCCTTTTTGAGTCGGCATCGCCTGTCCATTGCAGAGTCCACAGGACCCTTCTGGCAGAAATCGACATTGCATTTATTCTAGAGCCCAGTAGGCTAATGTCTCTTTGAGCATCTCTCATATATAGGACAGCGTCTTTTATATGCCCCAGGGTCATTAATATAGTATCCTTGTCCAAGGTATCAAGTTCCTCAGATAAGGTATCCGTCCATGCTGCTACAGCACTACACACCCAGGCCGGCGCAATTACCGGCCTTAGTAAGGTACCTGAATGTGTGTAAATGGACTTCAGCGTACCCTCTTGCTTTCTATCCGCAGCATCTTTTAGGGTGGCCGTATCCTGTGACGGCAGGGCTACCCTCTTGGATAAGCGTGTTAGAGCTTTGTCCACCCTAGGGGAGGATTCCCAGAATAACCTGTCCATTGGCGGGAAAGGATACGCCATAAGCATCCGTTTGGAAATCTGCAGTTTTTTATCTGGAGATTCCCAAGCCTTTTCACATAACTCATTTAGCTCATGTGAAGGGGGAAAGGTCACCACCTGCCTTTTTTCCCCATACATATGAACCCTCTTGTCAGGGACTGGGGTTTCCTCTGTGATGTGCAACACATCCTTTATTGCTATAATCATATAACGGATGGCTTTAGCCAATTTAGGCTGTAACTTTGCATCATCGCAATCGACACTGGAGTCAGAATCCGTGTCGATATCTGTGTCAACAATTTGGGATAGTGGGCGCTTGTGAGACCCTGACGGCCTCTGCGACATAGGATCAGGCATGGGCTGAGACCCCGACTGTCCTAAGGTTTCAGCTTTATCCAACCTTTTATGTAAGGAATTGACATTATAATTTAAAACCTTCCACATATCCATCCAATCAGTTGTCGGCGCCGTCGGCGGCGACCCCACATTCATTTGCTCCCGCTCTGCTTCCACATAGCCTTCCTCGTCAAACATGTCGACACAAGCGTACCGACACACCACACACATACAGGGGATGCTCTTTTTGAAGACAGTTCCCCCACAAGGCCCTTTGGAGAGACAGAGAGAGAGTATGCCAGCACACACCCCAGCGCTATATGTCCCAGGAACACACAGTAACGTAGTGTTAACCCAGTAGCTGCTGTATATAATGTTTTTGCGCCTAATTTATGTGCCCCCCCCTCTCTCTTTTTACCCTCTTCTACCGTGAATCTGCAGGGGAGAGCCTGGGGAGCTTCCTCTCAGCGGAGCTGTGGAGAGAAAATGGCGCTGGTGAGTGCTGAGGAAGAAGCCCCGCCCCCTCAGCGGCAGGCTTCTGTCCCGCGTTTCTGTGTAAAATTATGGCGGGGGCTCATGCATATATACAGTGCCTAACTGTATATATGCCCACTTTTTGCCAAAGAGGTCTCTAATTGCTGCCCAGGGCGCCCCCCCCTGCGCCCTGCACCCTACAGTGACCGGAGTATGTGGGTTTAGTGTGGGAGCAATGGCGCACAGCTGCAGTGCTGTGCACTACCTCAGTTTGAAGACTGGAGTATTCTGCCGCCGATTTCGAAGTCTTCTTGCTTCTTTCACCCGGCTTCTGTCTTCCGGCTCTGCGAGGGGGACGGCGGCGTGGCTCCGGGGTCAGACGACAAAGGGAGAGATCCTGTGTACGAACCCTCTGGAGCTAATGGTGTCCAGTAGCCTAAGAAACAGGACCTATCTTCAGTGAGTAGGGCTGCTTCTCTCCCCTCAGTCCCACGATGCAGGGAGTCTGTTGCCAGCAGATCTCTCTGAAAATAAAAAAACCTAACAAAATACTTTCTTATAGCAAGCTCAGGAGAGCTCACTAAACAGCACCCAGCTCGTCCGGGCACAGATTCAAACTGAGGTCTGGAGGAGGGACATAGAGGGAGGAGCCAGAGCACACCAGTATCCAAATTCTTTCTTAAAGTGCCCTGTCTCCTGCGGAGCCCGTCTATTCCCCATGGTCCTTACGGAGTCCCCAGCATCCACTAGGACATTAGAGAAAATAAGAATTTACTTACCGATAATTCTATTTCTCGTAGTCCGTAGTGGATGCTGGGGACTCCGTCAGGACCATGGGGATTAGCGGCTCCGCAGGAGACAGGGCACAAAAGTAAAAGCTTTAGGATCAGGTGGTGTGCACTGGCTCCTCCCCCTATGACCCTCCTCCAAGCCTCAGTTAGGATACTGTGCCCGGACGAGCGTACACAATAAGGAAGGATCTTGAATCCCGGGTAAGACTCATACCAGCCACACCAATCACACTGTACAACCTGTGATCTGAACCCAGTTAACAGCATGATAACAGCGGAGCCTCTGAAAAGATGGCTCACAACAATAATAACCCGATTTTTGTAACAATAACTATGTACAAGTATTGCAGACAATCCGCACTTGGGATGGGCGCCCAGCATCCACTACGGACTACGAGAAATAGAATTATCGGTAAGTAAATTCTTATTTTCTCTGACGTCCTAAGTGGATGCTGGGGACTCCGTCAGGACCATGGGGATTATACCAAAGCTCCCAAACGGGCGGGAGAGTGCGGATGACTCTGCAGCACCGAATGAGAGAACTCCAGGTCCTCCTCAGTCAGGGTGTGCCCCTGACCAAGTATCAGCTCGGCAAAGTTGTAAAGCCGAGACCCCTCGGGCAGCCGTCCAAGATGAGCCCACCTTCCTTGTGGAATGGGCATTTACATATTTTGGCTGTGGCAGGACTGCCACAGAATGTGCAAGCTGAATTGTACTACACATCCAACTAGCAATCGTCTGCTTAGAAGCAAGAGCACCCAGTTTGTTGGGTGCATACAGGATAACAGCAAGTCAGTTTTCCTGACTCCAGCCGTCCTGGAAACTATATTTTCAGGGCCCTGACAACATCTAGCAACTTGGAGTCCTCCAAGTCCCTAGTAGCCGCAGGTACCACAATAAGCTGGTTCGGGTGAAACACTGACACCACCTTAGGGAGAAACTGGGGATGAGTCCGCAGCTCTGCCCTGTCCGAATGGACAATCAGATCTGGGCTTTTTTGAGACAAACGCCGCCAATTCTGACACTCGCCTGGCCGAGGCCAGGGCAAACAGCATGGTCACTTTCCCTGTGAGATATTTCAAATCCACAGATTTGAGCGGTTTAAACCAATGTGATTTTAGGAATCCCAGAACTACGTTGAGATCCCACAGTGCCACTGGAGGCACAAAAGGGGGTTGTATATGCAGTACTCCCTTGACAAACTTCTGGACTTCAGGAACTGAAGCCAATTCTTTCTGGAAGAAAATCGACAGGGACGAAATTTGAACCTTAATGGACCCCAATTTTAGGCCCATAGACACTCCTGTTTGCAGGAAATGCAGGAAACGACCGAGTTGAAATTTCTTCATGGGGCCTTCCTGGCCTCACACCACGCAACATATTTTCGCCACATGTGGTGATAATGTTGTGCGGTCACCTCCTTCCTGGCTTTGACCAGGGTAGGAATGACCTCTTCCGGAATGCCTTTTTCCCTTAGGATCCGGCGTTCAACCGCCATGCCGTCAAACGCAGCCGCGGTAAGTCTTGGAACAGACATGGTACTTGCTGAAGCAAGTCCCTTCTTAGCGGCAGAGGCCATGAGTCCCCTGTGAGCATCTCTTGAAGTTCCGGGTACCAAGTCCTTCTTGGCCAATCCGGAGCCACGAGTATAGTTCTTACTCCTCTACGTCTTATAATTCTCAATACCTTGGGTATGAGAAGCAGAGGAGGGAAGACATACACCGACTGGTACACCCACGGTGTTACCAGAACGTCCACAGCTATTGCCTGAGGGTCTTTTGACCTGGCGCAATACTTGTCCAGTTTTTTGTTCAGGCGGGACGCCATCATGTCCACCTTTGGTCTTTTCCAACGGTTCACAATCATGTGGAAGACTTCCCGATGAAGTCCCCACTCTCCCGGGTGGAGGTTGTGCCTGCTGAGGAAGTCTGCTTCCCAGTTGTCCACTCCCGGAATGAACACTGCTGACAGTGCTATCACATGATTTTCCGCCCAGCGAAAAATCCTTGCAGTTTCTGCCATTGCCCTCCTGCTTCTTGTGCCGCCCTGTCTGTTTACGTGGGCGACTGCCGTGATGTTGTCCCACTGGATCAATACCGGCTGACCTTGAAGCAGAGGTCTTGCTAAGCTTAGAGCATTGTAAATTGCCCTTAGCTCCAGTATATTTATGTGGAGAAAAATCTCCAGACTTGATCACACTCCCTGGAAATTTTTTCCCTGTGTGACTGCTCCCCAGCCTCTCAGGCTGGCCTCCGTGGTCACCAGCATCCAATCCTGAATGCCGAATCTGCGGCCCTCTAGAAGATGAGCACTCTGTAACCACCACAGGAGAGACACCCTTGTCCTTGGAGATAGGGTTATCCGCTGATGCATCTGAAAATGCGATCCGGACCATTTGTCCAGCAGATCCCACTGAAAAGTTCTTGCGTGGAATCTGCCGAATGGAATCGCTTCGTAATAAGCCACCATTTTTCCCAGGACTCTTGTGCAATGATGCACTGACACTTTTCCTGGTTTTAGGAGGTTCCTGACTAGCTCGGATAACTCCCTGGCTTTCTCCTCCGGGAGAAACACCTTTTTCTGGACTGTGTCCAGAACCATCCCTAGGAACAGCAGACGTGTCGTCGGAAACGGCTGCGATTTTGGATATTTAGAATCCACCCGTGCTGTCGTAGAACTACTTGAGATAGTGCTACTCCGACTTCCAACTGTTCTCTGGACCTTGCCCTTATCAGGAGATCGTCCAAGTAAGGGATAATTAAGACGCCTTTTCTTTGAAGAAGAATCATCATTTCGGCCATTACTTTGGTAAAGACCCGGGGTGCCGTGGACAATCCAAACGGCAGCGTCTGAAACGGATAGTGACAGTTCCGTACCACGAACCTGAGGTACCCTTGGTGAGAAGGGCAATTTGGGACATGGAGGTAAGCATGTCCAGGGACACCATATAGTCCCCTTCTTCCTGGTTCGCTATCACTGCTCTGAGTGACTCCATCTTGATTTGAACCTTTGTATGTAAGTGTTCAAAGATTTCCCATTTAGAATAGGTCTCACCGAGCCGTCTGGCTTCAGTACCACAATATAGTGTGGAATAATACCCCTTTCCTTGTTGTAGGAGGGGTACTTTGATTATCACCTGCTGGGAATACAGCTTGTGAATTGTTTCCAATACTGCCTCCCTGTCGGAGGAAGACGTTGGTAAAGCAGACATCAGGAGCCTGCGAGGGGGAGACGTCTCGAATTTCCAGTCTGTACCCCTGGGATACTACTTGTAGGATCCAGGGGTCCACTTGCGAGTGAGCCCACTACGCGCTGAAACTCTTGAGACGACCCCCCACCGCACTTGAGTCCGCTTGTACGGCCCCAGCGTCATGCTGAGGACTTGGCAGAAGCTGTGGAGGGCTTCTGTTCCTGGGAATGGGCTGCCTGCTGCAGTCTTCTTCCCTTTCCTCTATCCCTGGGCAGATATGACTGGCCTTTTGCCCGCTTACCCTTATGGGGACGAAAGGACTGAGGCTGAAAAGACGGTGTCTTTTTCTGCTGAGATGTGATTTGGGGTAAAAAAGGTGGATTTTCCAGCTGTTGCCGAGGCCACCAGGTCCGATGGACCGACCCCAAATAACTCCTCCCCTTTATACGGCAATACTTCCATGTGCCGTTTGGAATCTGCATCACCTGACCACTGTCGTGTCCATAAACATCTTCTGGCAGATATGGACATCGCACTTACTCTTGATGCCAGAGTGCAAATATCCCTCTGTGCATCTCGCATATATAGAAATGCATCCTTTAAATGCTCTATAGTCAATAAAATACTGTCCCTGTCAAGGGTATCAATATTTTCAGTCAGGGAATCCGACCAAGCCACCCCAGCGCTGCACATCCAGGCTGAGGCGATCGCTGGTCGCAGTATAACACCAGTATGTGTGTATATACCTTTTTAGGATATTTTCCAGCCTCTCAGCTGGCTCCTTGAGGGCGGCCCTATCTGGAGACGGTACCACCACTTGTTTTGATAAGCGTGTGAGCGCCTTATCCACCCTAAAGGGTGTTTCCCAACGCGCCCTAACTTCTGGCGGGAAAGGGTATACCGCCAATAATTTTCTATCGGGGGAAACCCACGCATCATCACACACTTCATTTAATTTATCTGATTCAGGAAAAACTACAGGTAGTTTTTTCACACCCCACATAATACCCTTCTTGTGGTACTTGTAGTATCAGAAATATGTAACACCTCCTTCATTGCCCTTAACATGTAACGTGTGGCCCTAAAGGAAAATACGTTTGTTTCTTC